>NW_024868167.1:283306-325048 GCF_013358625.1 Macadamia integrifolia
TATGTTGTGTAATTTGTGTTATTTTCTTGTAATTGGAATCCTATGTAAAGTGTCGGTAGTAAGGCCTACATGTTTTAACCATGTGACATATGGCCCACATGTTTTATGCTTGTTTTGTGCTACTGTACTCTTTTCCCCTATAAAAGGGGCTAAGTTAATGAAGATGGATCATCAAATCCTTGGTACCATATGGAATATGGTAGCAAGGGTGACCTTGAACTCGGGTTGGCTTGACATGACCGAGCGGGTCCCAAGTGTAATACGTGCACCCAAGCCTTGAATTTGCACATGCCACGAGGTCATGTACAAAAAGTAAAGGTACATACTAGTATTTGTGGGTGCTAACGTAATCTAATATCATGTGGGAGTTTATTACCATTGAAGCTCACCTGAGATTTAGCCCAACTGAGATGTATCCACCTGAGATATACCCACATGAGATCTACCCACCTGAGATGTACTCACCTAAGATATACCCACCTGAGATTTAGCCCACTTAAGATAGCCCACTTGAGATTTAGCCCACCTGAGATTTCGAAGATATTTTGGGGGGCCCAAGTATTAAAGGGGGAGACATTAATTGTTTTTTCCCTCATTAATGTTAGTTGGTCGGTGGGAGAGAAAAGAAAAGAGAGAAAGAAGAAGAAAGGAAAAGAGGAAGAAGAAGAAGAAAGAAGATGGGAAATCGACCGTAGAGCTCCACCGGAGCTAGGTCTTGATATTTTGAGCCTAGATTTATGAGTAGCTCATCGAGCTCTTCGATTTGAGATAGGTATTGCACACATTCTAAGGATTCTTAGTAAAACCCCATCCTTAAACCCTCTTTTTGATTTTTGGGAAAGAACTCACTTGGATCTTACTAATCCTACTTGGATAATCAAATCTAAAGTCTAATGGAAAGTGTGTATAATGATTTTGAATGATTTGAAAGGAGTGTTGGTGAAGATCTAGAGTATTTGGAGGTTTTTGAGCAAAAGAAGTGAAATTTGGGGTTTCATTGGTGATCTTGAGAAAGAGGTAAGAATCTTCATTTTTCTTTTGATTTGATCTTGGATCTAGGTTGAGGGTACATAACTGGACCTTAGATAAGTGATTGAGTCATCGAATCATCCCCAAATAAGTTTCCTAAGCTGGAGAGAAGTCGGGAATGAGGTTAAAAAAAATTTCGTTTAAAGATTGGGGGTATTTTTTCCTCACCAGTCTCCTAGTTTTAGCCCACCTGAGTTCCCAGAACTTAGTTTCTGGGCTCTGGTGTAACTGGCAGGCTGAAACTAGTGGGCTACATAGGCCATTGGTCTTCTGGTTTTAGGCCACCTGAGTTCCCAGAACTCAATTTCTGGGCTCTAGTGTAACTGATGGGTTGAAATCGTTGGGCTATGTAGCCCACTGGTCTTTGACTCTAGCCCACCTGTCTTCTAGAATTCCTAGAATTGGTCCAAATTTGATGGGTAACCCCAATTTATGATTCTAAACCCGATTTTAGTGTTCAAACATGATATTTTGACCCCAAAATAGTGAAATAATAAACTATTATGTTTACGATAGGTTACACTCAATATACGCATACCCACACATCAGATCTTTTTTGTATCGGGTACAAGCACCATGTACATATACAAGTAAGTGGGGAGAAGACTCTGATTTAAATTCAAAATGTTATGTATCATTTAACATGTGTTAGTCTAGCCATGTCATCATATTACTGTGTAGACTAGACACCACATATGCCATATCACGTATTGTATGTGCATTTATATAACATGCTATGCTTTGCCTTATGATGAATATCCTTTATGTCTTGATATATGTGATGGAAGAATTTCATTTGGTTATGAAGTATATGCTAGATTAGATGCCATAGTCGACTTGAAAACGAGTGCATGGTGGCTTGTGCTATGGGATGTGGTGCTATTGTATAATTATACTATACTCATGTAGAGGCATGTGACTAGGATGTGATTTATCATTGTGCTATGACCCTTCCCAACAGGGGTTTACGTGTTAGGGGATCATTAGGGGAAAGCATCAAGTTATGGTTGTAGAACTCCTATAGCGGTTAGAAGTATGTACAGTTGATCGTTAGGATAGTCGGTAACTCCAGTGGTATATTCAGAGGGTTGATCGTACTGCTTTTATTTCGGGAGCTAGGTTCCAATGTGGAGTTCTCATCTGTGGATTGGTGGGTCCCTGCTGAGTTCGAGCATAGTGCCAATTACACGTGTGAGGATTATACTGCATGGTAGCTGTGACTCCTAAGTGAGTCTTTTTGATGTACTTCATTTTGTTACATGATGCTTAAATTGTTATATTTTTGTATATATATATCATACCTTCGGACCCAAATTTATGTAACTTTTATAACTCAATTTGGGTATCAAGTATTCGGAAAACAATTACAGGTATTATTATAAACAGGTTTTTCGTTGAAAATACAGGTCTTATCTTAGTTTAGTAGATGCATACTGTATTGTAGTTATTGCATTGTTGATCCTAGTAGGTTTATGAGTTAACCAGTGTTAAATCGATCATTGACTCGGTTTTATGCATGTGGGGTGTGACAAGGGAGGTATCAAAGCATGATGCTCTACCTGGATACAACATACTGCATCGACCGCATAGAAACTATAATAGGTCTGGGGTGGGTGAAGATAAAAACCTTATAAAACGTTAAAATGCCTTAATTAAATGTTAAAAAAAAATTTTAACTTTTGCATCCATGGCATGCATGCATTGATAGTATGAATCATGGTTAACTAGTTTTGAAATTGTCATAATTGAATTTATTTGGTAGTGGAAATTTTTACAAAATTTTGGCAGGATAACGGCATAAAATGAGGAAACAAAAAATTTTCAAATATAAAACCTGATAGACAATAAGAATAATAAGATAATAACATGTGGAGGCCGTGTCGGTGACCATCAAACCACGCAGATAATATAAGCCAAGCATTCAAAAAAATTATAATTACTATCAAGATCACAATTCAAACGTTAAGTACACAAATGAAATAAATTACAAAGTGAATGGCGGATGCTATCATTGCCTAAAGCTATACTAGTCCGATCAAGTAAGTAAGGCAGGAAGATCAACTATGAAACCCAAAATAGTTAAGACTATCAAATAAAGCTAAAAAGTCAAGTAGAAATGACAAGTAAAAGGTCAGAAGAGGGTAATAGGCCATTAAAAGGCTCTCCTAAGTGAACCCAAGAGTCAATGCTGAGACACATGACCCAATGAGTGAATCGATCATGGAGGTGCACCACCCTCCTCTGTACACATTGGACATCTATAGAGATCACCCTAGAAGAATGGTACATATCCTAGGTGAGTCATTGAAACTTGGACTCCATCTCTCCAAACTGCCTCCACATCTGGAGCTCTCTACGGTTGTTCTCCTCCAATCTCCTGAGAAGCTTCTGCTCCCGGGTTGCACTCTCTCTAAGCTAAACTCTAAGCTTAGCTTGACCCTCTCTCAAGGACCTTAACTCTAATAGGATATCCTGTAGGATTGGTGCCTCTCCAGTAGGTGGCGGAGTTGAAGTCTGTGTGCCAGAAGCACTAGGGATGTCTGGGTCACTAGCTCTGGCTGATCTGGAACCGCTAGCTCCGTGGAAAGTTGGATCTACTGCACTAGTATCCAAAGGCACCTCCTCCAAAACCTCCTCCTCTCTGATCTCCTCACGATTAGGTACCCCCTAGAAACCCTCCTCCTAGTACAGGAAATGACTCACGTCATCTATGGTATGCTCATCATCATCCATGGGCACACCCTCGTCCTCTTCCTCTTGCTCCTCAGCTGCCTGAGGCTCTACCATCAAGGCATGTAGGTTCATCTGCCTCAAATTACTTGTAGAGTACTCATCCTTTGGGACTGATCCCTCCTCCTCAGAAAGGTCGATTACGAAATGCTCGAAGACTCGAGTAAGAGCTCTGCCATAGGGTAGGCTGGCATCCTCAGGATGCAAGGCATGGTGATGCATAGACCTCAGCATGAAGTAGGGGAGGCATAGTCTAGGTACATTGCCCTTAAGAGCAGATAATAGGTAAGCAGCGAGGTAGGTGGGTAAGAAACCTACCTGATTCTGGTGACCACTACTAGGAGCTAGGTTGAATTGCACCAACCTAGCAAATACCCTACCCTCAGGAGAAAAGTCTAACACAGATGCAGGCCTCACTGGTGAACCACTAATCACCTCATAGATGTGCTCCTATATGTCTTGGCTCATCAGTGGGCCTATGCCTCTTGTCCTGGGGGGGGTTGTAGTAGGGAATACCCTCTAAAGAGATCCCTAAAATCTCCGCCAATCGGTTTGCAGTAAGGATGATCTCTACACCCTTCACCATACTGATTATGGCAAACTCTCCCTCCTCCTCCGTGGCCTCCAGGTTGCAGTAGAACCTCCTCACCAAACCCTTGTAGTATGGTCGATCAATGTTGAGGATGGACTCCCAATCAAGGTCAGAAAATCTCTCCAAAAGGTGAATGCAAGAAAAGTGCTCCACAATCGCCTACATTTCTAACATCACAGATAGTGAGAGGAAAGTACTCCACAATGATGCAACTATCGCACTATGGAAGACCATCTCATTATAGTCGGATGAGTCCTCCCATTCTCTAGTGGAGATGGGACTGAAGAACTAGACCCGACCTCTCTCTTCCTAGCCTTGGAAGTTTTTCTCTTCCTTGATGGCTCTACGGATTCCTTGCCTCTTCTTGGTGGCATCCTGAAAATGCAAAGAAGAGAGATAAGCACATGATGTAAAATAAGAAGTCAAAGTATAAGGAGTATCAAGTCGAGACAGATAGTAGAAATGGAATCAAAGAAATGAATGTAATGAGCTATAATAGCATATGGCAGAAAAGTTTAAGGAAATGTGATCTAAGATGGTAATTTTCAAATCATCAAACCTGGATACCTAAACCGGCTAAGTGAAAATACATAGATAAGAAGGATTAAAGTGATGAAAATCACTAAGTAAACACAGGTGATGCAAAGTGATGAATGAGATAATGCATGTTTTGATTGAGGTATACAGTGATCTAAATGAGATGTAGTCTTAATGCGTGAACAGTCCAAGAAGGTTACAATGAATAGA
This sequence comes from Macadamia integrifolia, assembly GCF_013358625.1. Classification (NCBI taxonomy): domain Eukaryota; kingdom Viridiplantae; phylum Streptophyta; class Magnoliopsida; order Proteales; family Proteaceae; genus Macadamia; species Macadamia integrifolia. The sequence continues at coordinate 288,405 of NW_024868167.1, forward strand.
TCCTTTCAAGAGAACATGAGATACCGTACTAGATTAAACAAGAGATAGCATATCCCTATTTAGGTTTGGAATAAGAAATTGAAGGATTCCAAACAAGTATACCAATCAAGTAGAGAAATTCAAATTGGGAATCTAGCCAAATGGAAGGTTTACATTTCAAAGGAAACAACTAATGATGATTCTAAAATGCATGAAGATTTATGATTCAAATGTAAACAAGGAATTCAAGATGTGGCTAGGTATAAATTTTCCTAATGTTGTTGCCCTCTCTGTTTGGGCAAGTTATATAACGATTTTAGGATTATCATGCCATCCAAATTTGGGGCAAATTGCATAGGAACGATTGTTGAGCACAAGAGAAGCCTAATAGTGCAATGAATAACAAGGAAAATTCATAATGTGGATGCTAAATTGACATAGATAAGAGAAGGGCACAATAAAATCCCCAAAATCGCTGTTTAGGGCATAAAAAGGGAGAAAACCTCTCCAAAGTTCCATTTCATGGATCAAATTGCTTGGAAACCTAAATCTAAGCTTTACATTAGCATATGAATCATTTTCCATGGAGAAAAGCAAAGGAAAGACCAAAGCCCCAACCACATTGGTGATTTTTTTCATTCAAAACAGAGAAAACCCAGAAATTTTGAGAAATAAAGGGTTTGTGATCTTACCTTGAAGATGGGGTAATAGAGAAGGCAAACTCGAATGGATTGTTGCATCGATTTGGTGAGTCGAGTCATAAGGAATCATCCAAGGATCGCCTAAAATTGCTTGAGTTCGAATGAAAGGGGAAAGGAGAGGAAATGGGAGGAAAACAAGGTTTAAAACCCCTTTAAATCGCAGCCTTGGGTAACTCTAGTGGGCTGAAACTGGTGGGGTTTAGCCAGCCAAGCCTGCCAATTTTGGCAGTGAGGGCTCGATTCCACCGGTGGGTCCTACATGGCCTGCATTGGTGGGTTTAAAGGTCATATTTGAAAAACTATGAGTTTATATGGGAGATTTGGGCCAACACGTATAATGAAATACAAATTTGGAGTTTGAATTATTATGTGCACCTTTCTTCAATTGTTTTGGGATGGAAGTGCACAAAGTTACGAACTAAGCTTTGAACAATTGTGTAATGAGTTGTAATACTAACGTATACAAAATTTTATGTAAATCAAGAGCGATGGTACGTACTAGATTTGAGGGTGTCGCTCGGGGTGCACCTTGAGGTACTTGTCTCATTGGTAGGTCACCAATCAATAGGAGGCCTCAACCTACGAGGCAAGCATCTACCCACAGCCTCAAGAGAAAATTGATCAGAATGTGGCTCATGAGGATCCAACCATAGCTACACTTCCTGATCCTCCACCAGTACTTACCCCTGGTGATGTTGAGAACTTGATTTAACAATCAAATTAGAATCTCCATCAGTAGATTCTCTAGCAACAGTAGACATTTATGATTGCTATGCAACAACAGTGATATGTTGCACTACCAGGTCATCCTCCTCGGGTAGATATTCCATAAGGTCCAACTGGAGGGCCTAGTGTTGGGGCACAGGTTGGAGGTACACCACCTGGCATCAACCCTTAGAACCAAGTTGGAGGTACACCACCCATACTACCTCAGGGTACACCTCCATATATGATGCCACCTCCTTACTTGTACCATCCGATATATGCACCATATTTTTAGCCGGTGGGCCATACCACAAGAGTGGTGGAGTCTTTCAAAAGGAACCTACCACCTACATTCACTAAGGTGGAAAGTGACCCTTTGGAACAGGATCGATGGATCCAAGAGATTGAGAAGATATTTGAAGTGATTGAGTGCACCGATGCTTAAAAGATTATTTGTACAGGGTTATAGTTTAAGAATGAGGCCAACTCTTGGTGGCAAGCCTCAAAAGCTATATTGTTTGCTACACACCTGAAACCCACATGGGAATAATTCAAGGAGCTGTTCTTAACAAACTACTACCCTTGTAGTTTTAAAGACCGCAAGGAAGCGGAGTTCTCAGCCTTGACTTAAGGAAGCAAGTTTGTCCTTGAGTATCAGCAATAGTTTGGCCCCTATTCTACTTTGCACCCCCTCACAAATCAGCTGAAGAAAAGGGCAAGAAATTTCTGAAAGGATTGAAGGTATCCATTGGCATAATACTTGAGGCATTAAATCTCACTGATTATGCCTTGATTGTACAGAAGGCAAAAACCATGGAAGATAAGATGAAAAGTGAATCATCCCTTACACCTAGAGTATGGAAGAAAGCGAACCCTTATGTGGATTCGGGTGGCCCGAATAAGAATTTTCGTGGATCATACGGATTTGGTCCTTCATACAGGCAGCCCTACAGGCCATCAGGTTATCATCCTCGACCCATTAGTGGGCCAGGTACTACATCTTTCAGCCTGAATACCGGTACTGTACCCACAACTACTAGGCCACCTTGCCCTCGACTCGCTATAGGTCAGGCTCAAAGAGCTTCTGCTCTCGTTTAAGATTTGTAGAATCGTTGTTTTAATTGCCATTCATATAGGCATTTTGCTAAAGATTGTCGAGCCCGACTAGCCTTACTAGCCAATCAGCCTTCTGGGTACAGACCTACTTTGACTCAAGGGAGTCAACCACAAGGAAGGATGTATGCTTTGTCAGCTGAGGAAGCTAAAGCTAGCACAGAAGTGGTAGCAGGTACGATTTAAATTGAGAATTACCTTTTGGTAAATATTGATGACATGCTATACTTATGTGCATTGCTATATTAGGTGTCCTACCTGTATCAGGTATACTGACATATGTCTTGTTTGATTTAGGGGCTACGCATTCATTTGTATCAAAGAGATTTACTGAGAAACTTGATATGGCACCTAAGATATTAGAGCATAAGATGATAGTTAGTACACCTACAGGAAAAATTTCACAGCTAAAGGAAGTATATGGGCCATGCACCATTGATATCAGTAGAAAAAAGTAAGGTACCCAACTCATCAAGTTCAATATGCAAAAATTTAATGTTATACTAGGAATGGATTGGTTATCAGCACATCGAGCAAGCGTGATGTATGCTAAGAAATAGATCAAGGTGATTGATAATGAAGGGAAGGAACTGATATACCAAGCGGATATGATAAAGTGGGTTAAGAAGGTCCTCATCACCGCTTTGCAAGGGGTAAACTTGTTAGAAAATGGATGTCAAGGATACCTAGCATCGGTGATTGATTTAGATGTAAAGGTCACACCTCTAGAGGAAGTAGAGGTAGTTAAAGAGTTTCCAGACGTCTTTCCAGATGATCTGACTCTGCTACCACTTGACAAGGGGTTGGAATTTGCTACAAATTTGATTCCTAGAGCTGCCCCGATGTCAAAGGCTCCGTACAGAATGGCACCTGTAGAATTGAAAGAATTGCGAGTACAGTTGCAAGATCTACTGAAGAAGGGATTCATATGCCCAAGTGTATCACTTTGGGGTGCTCCAGTGTTGTTTTTTAAGAAGAAGGATGGAAGCTTGCATATGTGCATTGATTATTGGGAGTTAAACAAGTTAACTATCAAGAACCGGTATCCATTGCCATGCATTGATGATCTGTTTGATCAACTACAAGGTGCTAAGGTATTTTCAAAGATTGACCTCAGATCCGGGTATTATCAACTCAAGATAAAGAATAGTGATATACCAAAGACAACCTTTAGAACTCAGTACGGTCATTATGAGTTCTTAGTGTTGTCTTTCGGGTTGACTAATACATAAGCAACTTTCATAGATTTGATGAGCTGAGTGTTTCACGATGTTCTTGACAAGTGGGTCATTGTTTTCATCGATGATATCTTGATCTACTCGAAGTCATAAGAAGACCATTTAAAACACTTGAGGATGGTACTACAGAGACTGAGAGCAACAATTATATGCGAAATTCAACAAGTGTGAATTTTTGCTCAAATAGGTTGGATTCTTAGGACACCTAGTGTCTGAAAATGGAGTCAAAGTGGATCTGGATAAGGTGAAAGTCATAGTAGACTGGGAAGTACCCAAGAGTGTAATAGAAATTAGAAGTTTTTTGGGTTTGATAGGTTACTATAGACACTTCATCGAGAACTTTTCTTGGATTTCAGCACCAATGACCAAGCTGATTAGGAAGGGTATAAAGTTTGATTGGTCAAAGAAGTGTGAAGAAAGTTTTCAAGAGCTGAAGAAGCGGCTAGTATCAACACTAGTGTTGACTATTACTAAAGGTACAGGTGGAATGATAGTGTAAACTGATGCTTCCAAAGTCGGATTGGGCTGTGTACTTATGCAACACGGTAAGGTCATAGCATATGCATCCAGACAATTGAAGGACTATGAAAAGAACTACCTTACCCATGAATTGGAGCTAGCAGTGGTCATTTTTGACTTATAGATTTGACGTCACTACTTGTACGGTAAAAAGTGCAAAGTATACAGTGACCACAAAAGTCTTAAGTACTTTTTCACCCAAAAAGACTTAAATATGAGACAAAGGAGATGGCTTGAGCTTATGAAAGATTATGATTGTGATATTCAGTATCACCCAGGGAACGCCAACATAGTGGCAGATGCATTAAGCCAGAAAGCTCAAACTGTGTCAGTTTCCTATCTAGCTGTCAGTCCAGAGCTCGTATAAGAGGCAATGTTAATGAATGAAATCCTCTTGTATGAGGGAGCGACCTTCGTACTAGAGCACCAGGTTCAACAGTTGACTATGCCCTTGGTGGCTCTGCATGTACACTCATCCATCAGGGAAGAACTCATAATGAAATAGCCTTTAGATCCTAAGTTGCAGTGGATCAGAGAGAAGATTCAAGAGCAAATGATGAATGACCCTAGCTTTACATTAGCCGGTGATGGGGCACTATTGTTTCAGAGCAGATTGTGTGTACCCTACGATGAAGTAATGCAAGACAAAATAGTAAAGGAGGCACACGGTTTTGAGTACTCTCTTCACTATGAAAGTACCAAGATGTACAAAGACCTAAAGCAACACTACTGGTGGCCAGCAATGAAGTCCATGATAGCTTTGTATGTGTTGACTTGTCTTGCATGTTAGAAAGTCAAAGTTGAACGGCACTGACCTTTTGGCACTCTTCAACCACTCTCAGTACCTTAATAGAAATGGGATAACATTACAATGGACTTCGTCATCGGACTACCACGTACATCCAAGGGAATGGATGCAATTTCGGTAGTGGTTGACAGACTTACTAAGACATCTCACTTTATTCCGATCAGGACCAATTACACCATGGATAAGCTGGCATAGCTTTATATGGATAATGTTGTACGCTTACATGGTGTACCAGTGAGCATTGTATTAGACAGAGACCTGAGGTTTGCCTCCAGATTCTATAAAGCTTCTAGTAAGCCTTGGGATCATAATTAAATCTGAGTACGGCCTTCCATCCATAGATAGATGGACAGTCCGAGTGGACAATATAGATATTAGAAGACATGCTCCGAGCCTATACCATAGAAATGAGTGGTAGTTGGGAGGAATATATACCTCTTATAGAGTTTTTGTACAACAATAGCTACCAAACTACAATTGGGATGGCACCATATAAAGCATTCTATGGTAGAAAGTGCAAAACTCCTCTATACTGGGATGAAGTACGTGAACGTCGAATGCTTGGATTAAAAATGATTTAGATGACATGTGATAAAGTCAATGTCATTAGAAAAAGAATTAAAGCATCCCAATCATGTCAAAAGAGCTATGCAGATAGCCATAGGACGGAAATGGAATTCCAAGAGGGAGAGAAAGTGTTTCTCAAAATATCTCCTACCAAAGGCCTATGCAGATTTCACAAGAAAGGCAAGTTAAATCTGAGATATATTGGGTCATTTGAGATTTTAAAGCGAGTTGGAATAGTAGCATACATGTTAGCATTACCACCTTCGCTCAGCAGTGTTCACAATGTCTTCCATGTATCCATGTTGAAGCAGTACATTCATGATCCATCTCACGTACTACTTGTGGAATCGGAATACTTAGAAGCTGATATGACATATGAAGAACATCCGGCTGAGATCTTAGACCAGAAGGTGAAAACCCTCCGTAACCACTCTATTACTTTTGTGAAGATTCGGTGGGCCAACCACCCGATCAAAGAGGCATCTTGGGAGAAAGAGGATGATATTCAAACCTTGTATCCTCATCTTTTTGGACAACCAAGCACGATAATTTCTGGAATGAAATTTTCAAAAGGGGGGTAATATGATACCCTACTTTCTAAACCCGGTCTAATTACCCATATTGACTTGGTTTGATCATATAGGGGCTGAACTAGAGAGAACCGACATAGGTACCATATGGAATATGGTAGCAAGAGTGACCTTGAACTCAGGTTGGCCTAACATGATTGAGTGGGTACAAAGTGTAATATGTGCACCTAGAACTTGCACTTGCACACACTATGAGGCCATGTACAAAAAGTAAAGGTACATACTAGTATTTGTGGGTGCCAACGTAATCTAATATTATATGAGAGTTTATTCCCATTGAAGCCCACCAGAGATTTAGCCACTTGAGATATATCCCACCTGAGATATACCCACCTGAGATAGCCCAGCTGAGATTTAGCCCACCTGGGATATACCCACTTGAGATCTACCCACCTAAGATATAGCCCACTAGAGATATATCCACCTGAGATAGCCCAGCTGAGATTTAGCCCACATGAGATAGCCCACCTGAGAATTATAAGATATTTTGGGGGGCCTAGGTATAAAAGAGGAGATATTAATTGTATTTTCCCTCATTAATGTTGGTTGGTTGGTGGGAGAGTAAAGAAGAGAGAGAAAGAAGAAGAAAGGAAAAGAGGAAGAAGAAGGGTAAATCAACCGTAGAGCTTCATTGGAGCTAGGTCTTGGTATTTTAAGCTTGGATTAATGATCAGCTCATCGAGGTCTTCGATTTGAGGTAGGTATTGCACACATTCCAAAGATTCTTAGGAAAACCCCTTTCTTAAACCCTCTTTTTGATTTCTGGGAAAGAACCCACTTGGATCCTGCTAATACTACTTGGATAATCAAATCTAAGGTCTAATGGAAGGTGTGTATACTGATATTAAAGGATTTGGTAGGAGTGTTGGTGAAGATCTAGAGTATTTGGAGGTTTTTGAGTAAAAGAAGTGAAATTTGGGGTTTCATTGGTGTTCTTGAGAAAGAGGTAAGAATCTTCCTTTTTTCTTTTGATTTGATCTTGGATCTAGGTTGAGGGTACATGATTGGATCTTAGATAAGTGATTGAGTCACTGGATCATCCCCAAATAAGTTCCCTAAGCTGGAGGAAAATCGGGAATGAGGCTGGAAAAAATTTCGTTTAAAGACTGGGGGGTATTTTTACTCCACCGGTCTTCTAGTTTTAGCCCACCTGAGTTCCCAGAACTCAGTTTCTGGGCTCTGGTGTAACCGGCGGGCTGAAATCGGTGAGCTACATAGCCTATCGGTATTCTAGTTTTAGCCCACTTGAGTTCTCAGAACTCAGTTTCTAGGCTCTGGTGTAACCAACGGGCTGAAACCGGTGGGCTACATAGCCCACTGGTCTTTGGCTCTATCCCACCTGTCTTTTCAGAATTCTCAAAATTGGTTCGAATTTGATGGACAACCCCCATTTAAGATTCTAAACCCGATTTTAGTGTTCAAATATGATGATTTTGACCCTAAAATAGTGAAATGATAAACCATTTTGCTTATGATAGGTTACACTCAATATACGCATACCTACACATTGGATCTTTTTCGTACCGGGTACAAGCACCGTGTACATATACAAGTAAGTGGGGAGTGGACTCTGATTTAAATTCAAAATGTTATACATCATTTAACATGTGTTAGTCTAGCCATGTCATCAAATTACTATGTGTAGACTAGACATCATATATGCCATATCACGCATTGTATGGGCATTTACATAACATGCTATGCTTTGCTTTATGATGAATATTCTTTTTGTCTTGATGTATGTGATGGAAGAATTTCATTTGGGCATAATGTATATGCTAGATTAGATGCCGTAGTCAGCTTGGAAATGAGTGTGTGGTGGCTCATGATATGAGATGCGGCGCCATTGTGTAATTATACTATGCTCATGTAGAGGCATGTGGTTAGGATGTGATTTACCCTTGTGCTACGACCCTTCCCAACAGGTGTTTATGTGTTGGGGGATCATTAGGGGGAAGCATCGGGTTATGATTATTGAACTCCTGTAACAGTTAGAAGTATGAATGACTGACCGCTAGGACAGTCGGTAACCTCGGTGGTATATTTAGAGGGCTGATCGTACTGCTTTTATTTCTAGTGGAGTCACCCATTTACTTTTTGTCATTTAAATTTACCGGGAGTCAGCTTACATTTTAAATTTTGGTACCAATGGTGGGCCTTCTCCGAAAACCCTATAGGTGTATCGTGGGATGGGGTTCGTGCTCATGCCTGGGGTATACTCACACTGTGGTTGTGAGTAGCACAAAAAACCTATGACCTAATAATGTTGTTAGGCTAATAGGGTTAAAATGAATTGAATATATAGACGCATTTGTGTGTGACTGTTTGTGTGGTTTTCCTTTTGTGGTCTTCCTTTCCACTTACTGGGTTAGTGAGCTCATCCCACGTGCACAACTCTTTTTAGGTGATTTTACAGGTTACTCGCCTGGTGATCAGGATCCGGGCCACACTATGGAGTTTCCATCTGAGGATTGGTGGGTCCCTAAGGAGTTCAAGCACAGTGTCGATTACACGTGCGAGGATTGTGCTACAAGGCAGCTGTGACTCCTGAGTGATTCTTTTTTATGTATTCCCTTTTGTTACTTGAAGCTTAAATTGTTATATTTTTGTATATATATCATGCTTTCGGGCCCAAATGTATATAACTTTTATAACTTAATTTGGGTATCAAGTATTTGAGAAACAATTACAGGTAATATTATGAACAGGTCTTTCACTGAAAATACAGGTCTTACTTTAGTTTAGTAGATGTATGCTGTATTGTAGTTACTGCATTGTTGATCCTGGCAGGTTTGTGAGTTAACCGGTGTTAACTCGGTCACCAACTCAGCTTTGTGTGAGCAGGGTGTGACACAAAGTCTTCACTAAACAGTATCCCCACTACAATGAAGTAGATAAGGAACGTTGAGAGCTCAAAACCTTGAGACAATAACCTAGGGAAGGGTTTACCATTTTCTTAACAAGGTTCAGGAACAAGGCAGCCAAGATGGTAGATTGACCTTCGAAGCAGAGCGAGTAGAAATATTGATTGAGAACTTGTCAAAGCCTTATTATGATGTTCTCTACTATCATTATCTGTAGACTTTTAATGCCATAAGAGCCACCAGGACACATGTTGAGAACAAGATCCTACGGGATGCACAATATCAAGACATTGGGAAGAATGCCAAGGGTGGGCTAGGAAAGAATCCTGAAACCAATGTGATAGGTGCAATCCAACAGTCAATATCATTTGTGACCACTTCACTTTCACAACCATTTGTCATACGATCCAATGCTCCTTCCCAGAAAGTTCCTCACCCAAGAAGAGAATTCACAGAATTGGGAATGCCTTTGGCCACAATATATGAAAAGTTAAAGAAGCATGGTCTTTTGGGAACTATGGCTCCAAGGGTGATCCGTAATCCTCCCCCGGCTTGGTATAAGGATTGTGAGTATTGTGATTACCATGCTCAGAAGGGGCATACTACTGAAAGATGCATAACTTCATAGTATGCAGTTCAAGATTTGGTAAACAACGGGACCATTGAAGTCGAGGCCAAACAGTCTCCCAATGTCATTACCAATCCACTCCCTGATCATGCAACAACCAATGTATTGGAAGGAGAATGAAGGGAAAGTGACCCCACTCGACTCTTCAAGCCACAACCTCAAAGAGATCACTTGATAAAACCCCAGGGAAAGGAGAGCCATCAAGAGAAGAGTCAGAAGATGAGGATCAGATGCCCGCCTTCCCTCCTTCCCTCCTTCATCACCAACCCCAGAAGAAGAATTCACCATCTCAACCACTTTTTCCATTGTCTTCCCACTCACCATACCATCAGAGAAGGAACCCATTCATCATCCTATCATCCACTATCTTCATCAGAATACCCTATCTCCTACATCACATCCCTTTCATATCACCCCACCTCATATACTTCATCACCCTTATATCATTTCCATTCCCAGGGGTTGGTAGACAATCCATCAAATCCAAAAGAAGGATGGATTGGCGGGTATAGCTGGAAGGATATACTTACATTACCAGAATAATCTCCAGAAATAACTTCACTAGTAGAGTCAGTAAATGTTTTAAGGGAAAGTCAGGAGAATGACCCTAAGTCTTTGATTCAGTTAGACACACCTCAAGAGGAGGTTCCAACGAAAAGAAAACAGTATAGTTACATCATTGGAATAGTGGATGTAGCACTAATTGAAGATGGGTTCTCCTCTAGCAACCCCATAACAATGATCCGGTCAAAGGAGGCCCCAAGCCCCCGGGTAATCCTGAAGAGAGAATAGGAAAAGAAGATTAGACTCATATGGAGTTTGCAACTTTCCATCGATCTGAAGAACCACATCTGTTCGTTTCTGTAAAAACCAAGATCTTAGGAGCTACATGAGCTCAAGCCCAAGCCTTTTAGAGGAAGGAGCATATATACAAAGCAAAGAAGAGTACAAAGAATGATGGTTTGCATGCACTATGCCCAAATCAACTGCAACAGGAAGACCTGTAATGGTGGTCAAAGATGTGACTGAGGCACTGGGATGGTGTCCCTCAATAGGCTTGAAAAGTTAGATTTTATAGAAAGAAGATTAAGTAGCCTTCACCAATCATCACCCCTCAAAAAGTTTAGCTTTAGGGAATATGAGTTGGATCAACTCGTGTTTGTGAAGAAACAAGTATTTGATATCAACACCATTGAAGAAATAGTGGCAAGTTTCTCAGAAGGAGAAGAAGTCCCTTTGCCACACCTCCTCATCTATTAAGCCGTCGACCCGCTCCTGAATTAGACTAGCATTGGAGAAGACTTCAAGTTTACTCATGCTATCAAGTCAACCAACCTGAATACCACTGACAAAAGCATCAAGTTAGTTATCAAGTTTGTAGTTGAGTCTGTTGTTTATGATTTCGTGTAGGCCTCCCCTCTCGAGGCAAGTCCAGAGTTTGTGTATATCGAGTTTGTTAATCCTTCTTTCATAAATGAAATTTCTGATTCCAGTATAACTTGCCTCCTTTTTCTGATGATCTTAATAAATATTGAGAGTTAATAAAATAATACAAATCATAGAAAGCCTAACATATCCATAAGGATACTCGGGTTATTAACCTAGGAACCGACCAAAACCTTTGAGAGGTAAAAATTGGTACCACGCTAGATGACAAAGAAGTAGAACAGATGATTAGGCTTTTGAAAGAGTTGGCTGAAGTCTTTGCTTAGTCTTATGAGGATATACCTGGTATAGACCCTGATATCGTATGACACCGATTGCCGACCTATCCTAGGGCAAAACCAGTAAAGCAGAAGATCCAAATAATACGGCCAAAATGGAGTGAAGATCAGAGAAGAAGTTGTGAAGCAGTGGAATGTGGGGTTTCTACAACTGGTGAAGTACCCAAATGGCTAGCTAACATAGTACAAGTGCCAAAGAAAGATGGAAAGGTATGAATATGGGTAGACTTCCAAGATCTTAACAAGGTAAGCCCTAAAGATGGCTTACTATTACCTCACATTGATGTATTGGTTGACAACACAGCGGGGCATGCCTTGCTATCATTTATGGATGGATTCTCGGGATACAACTAAGTGAGCATGCACCCAGAGGATCGTGAGAAGACAACCTCCACCACTCTATGGGGAACCTATTGTTACAAGGTGATGCCTTATGGATTAAAGAATGCTGGGATAACTTATCAGCTACATGAACCAATCTCGGATCAAGGATCCCAATTTTGGGGCAAAGCATCAAGAGGCACCGGTCCGTCACTTACAGGCCATTAACCAAGTGGGACAGTGGAAGCAGTTAACAAGAATGTAAAAGCCACCCTTAAGAAAAAAAAAAGAAGAAAGAAATTGGTTGAGACTCATAAGGATTAGGTAGACAAGTTACCACTTGCTTTGTGGGCATATTAGACTTCTATACGATCCTTGACTAGGGGCAACTCCTTTTTCATTGGTATATGGGGTTAAGGTAAGACTACCAGAAGAGATTTGGGCACCACCTTTTAAGGTACATTTGGATAGCCAGTTACTTGAAGGAGAATGGGTAATTGTGAGGGTAGTGGTTGAAAATTGGACTCATGCATTGATACCATCCTTTCTCCTCTCTTTCTCTTTTTTAGTGAGGGAGGGGTGTGTCGTGTGTGCTTTGCTTGCGGGCCCCGCACCATTGTATCGCTACTCAAAGATATATGGAGGCCTGTTTCTCAAGAGTGTAAAGTTTATCGTTCTAGAATGGGGGCTTGATGATGGTCCAATATGGGGATCGGGATCATACAAAAGGTTTTGGAGTAACCACCTAGGATTATGGGTCTAAGACCCAGGGGTGGGGTCAATTTTGGAGAAAAGGGCCCGATAATTGGACTGGTCCAGAGATTTAGGATAAGTATCAGGTTACAGAGTTGGGAAGGTGTTAGGCACCAAATCTGCCCAGTTCAACCAGTTTTCCTATTAGATGCTTAAGAACGAACATTTTCCATAATTATTACTATTCCACATGCATGGCTAAGTTATCACACATATATACATTAATTGAATTTAAACTACTATGTACACTAAAACAAGGTTTATATAAAGTCTACATGATGACAATTTGGTTGAGAAACTGTACCTGATTAGTACCAGCTCAGATTGTCTTTCGGATTCTCCTAGCTTAGGGGAAGATGGTCTTGACCTCCAACTTCCTTTTTTGAGAGATGTCAATTGTGATGGTATGCGGGCAGGGTTCCGGATAGGAACGGTTACTTTCGGATTTGGATTCGAACAGAGCTTTGGCTAGGGAAGGTTATTTCCGGATTTGGATTTAGATAGGGCATCGGCTAGGGGTGGCTATTTCTGGGCTTAGGATGACGTGGTACTCCACCAGAGCTTCTGTAGGGGATAGGCTAGGGGAGGGCTAGACTGAGGTGGCACTCCGACAGAGCTTCCGCTGGGGATAGGCTAGGAGAGGGATAGACTGAGGTGGCACTTTGGTAGAGCTTCCGCTAGGAATGACTATTTCTGGAAAGATTCTAGGGGCACTCGGACAGGGCTTCTGCTAGGAACAACTATTTTTGGAAAGAAAAAAATTGACCTAAAAATGGATTAAAGGTCTCCAAAGTCTTAAAGAACACTTTGAAGATCCGAACAGAATTTCAGATCTTAACAAAGATCTCTTCGTAGACCCAAAGAAACTCAAAGGGGGGGGGTTTCTATTTTTGGTAAAACTCAAAAACACTCAAAGGAGGGGGTTGAAGATCACACTACTTTTGAAAAAAAAAATAGATTGGACTAAGAACTTGGATTGAAGATCTTCAAAGTCCTGAAGAACACTTTGAAGATCTGAACAAGATTTTGGATCTTGACAAAGATCGCTTCGAAGACCAAAGAAACTTAAGAGGGGAAGGGTAGGAGAGAGGGCAGAGCTTCACTACTATGGAGTGAGATGGGGTTGTTTGGTGTAAAATCCAAATGATGGAGGTATTTATAGGTTTTTCTTGCCAATAGAAAAGTGGGAACATTTTTATCCAACGGACGATAGTGGGTAAAGAGGGCTTTTATACAATGGGTAAAAGGGAGATTTTTTGGGAGAGAGAATCCTTAGTAAAAAAAGGGTTTTTTGGTCTTAAGTGGGTGTAGAGGGAATTTCTTCACCCATCGAGTCAGGGGAATATCAATCCTGGCCATTGATGGTGGTGCGCAAGACTGGGCCGAAGTGCACGGGGCATGGTTAGTATAGGTAGGTAGGCGATGTGTACAAGGTGTGCAGGTAATGTCATGAGTGTACGATGCATGGCACGTAGGGTAGTGACATGGGTCTGTGGGCAGTGGCATGGGTGGCAGGGGCAGCACATATGGGTAACATGCATGGGCAGCAGTGGCAGCACACATGCTCGGCAAGGGCAGCACACATGGGTGGTAGGGCTAGCACACATGGGCGGCAAGCATGGGTGGTAGTGGGCTATGGCCAGAAGGGGCGAGGGCCTATGCCCAAGGGGGTGCTGGCCTATGCCCGTGAGGGCTCGTGGGTGTGTGAGGCTTGGCTGGGCTGGTGTGCGCAAAATGCGCAGATTCCTTCGTATATAAAAGTCAAAATTGGACCCTCTTCTCTCTTGCGGAAGGGTTTCCAGGGTTTTAGGTAGGGGAGTGTTTTCAAGTTATCTGGGTAGGTAGGGGATAAATTTAAGGGTGTTTGGGGTAGGTAGGGGATTTTTCTAGGTTTCAAGTGGGACTATCCACGTGCATGGCATACGTGTGGGAAAGTGTAATTTTTCAGCGATGATTGCGGGAGATCTATCGGTCTGATTTTGACGTACCATATATCATTGGAATTGTATTCTTGAGCACTATCCATCTATGCAGTCATCTTCACCAGATTCCTTTCGTATATAGAAACTCAAAATTGGACCTTGTTCTCTCCCACGCAGGGGTTTCTAAGGTTTTTAGGTAGGGTAACGTTTTCTTGTTTTCTTAGTCCATCATCTTTGTTGATCACAAGTTAGAGGTCACATCTAAGATCCACATTTCATCATAGCCGGAGGAGGGTGACAAAATTGGGTGTCTACAGAATGCCCCACTTTGGCCGAGGCCTGTACCAACGGCTGAACAATAAAGAAAAGAATAACCACATTTTGTCACTTGGAGCATGTATTATCTAGCTCATTTATGATGGAGTTGAAAAATGCAACAAATAATATCTCTCAACTTTTCAGAGTTTTAAAACTAACTTGGATTGCCGATTGTGGGAAAGGAATTCGCTGCTCTTCCGATCTTGTTAGAAGATGTTGAAGTAAAGTTTTGCAGAGATTTGAGCCCTCCCTACAGAAAATGTTAGTACATGAAGAATGTTCTTCCTAGGCTGGACTTCCATTCGCCAGTCCTAGGGATTTTTCCATCAATTGTAGAGATTTGAGCCCTCCCTGTAGAAGATGTTAGTACATGAAAAATGTTCTTCTTAGCTTGGACTTCCATCTACCAGTCCTAGGGTTTTGGTCTATGAGATTGAGCCACTCAGAACCGACTCAAAGGGATTGGGCCTCTTGGGGCCGGGTTAATGACATTAGGCAACCTGGGGCCAGATAAATGCGATTCGGCCACCTGGGGCCGGTTCAATGAAATTGGGCCATCTAGGGCCGCGTAAATACAATTAGGCCACCTGGGGCTGGGTCAATGAAATTGGGTCATCTGGGGTCAGGTCCATGAAATTGGGCCACTTGGGGCCGGGTCAATGAAATTGGGCCACCTGGGGCCGGGTCAATGAAATTGGGCCACTTGGGGCCGGATAAATGATATGAGACCACCTTGGGTCGGCTAAATGCAATTGGGCCACATGGGGTCGGGTCAATGAAATTGGGCCATCTGGGGCCAGGTAAATACAATTGGGCCACCTGGGGCCAGGTAAATGCAATTGTTTTTCTTCTTGATTTTCCCTTGATTCTTGATTTTTGGCTCTTTGATTTAGAATCTTGCCCTTCGCTTTTGATTTGGAATCATGCTTTTTAATCTTGAATTTTGACCAATAAAATTTTGACCTTTATTTTCCTCTTTTCATGTGATAAAATTTCCACCTACCACATGAATTTATACATTTCCTTTAAGTTTTTACTTCCCATCTGATATAATTTGCAACTACCACCAAAATAATTTTAAATTTGGTATTTGGTAGTAAGAAACTTTGGTTTGCACCTTGGATTTGGAATCTTAATTTTTTTTTTTTGGGAATATGAATTTTTTTTCTATAAAATGGTCCCCCTTCCTTGTCCATTTCTCATTTTAATTTAGTGAAGTGAGTGGGTTTTGAGTTTCTGGAGCCCTCAGGCTTTTCTTGAAGTTCTCCTTCTTGTTCTTGAAGTTCTTCATCGTGTTCTTGAAAACCTTCATCATACTCTTGAAGATCTTCATCTTACTCTTGAATATCTTGAAGATCGTCATCTTGTTCTTGAGGAAGGAGTCATTTGGAGAATTTGATATTCTTATGGACTTTTGTGTAAATTGCGAAACTTCTTGGGGATTTTTGTGATTTCTAAAAATATGGCTAAAAGGAGAAAGAGAAAGACTTTGGGAGAAGTCTAGCTTAAGAGTTGTAGCAGTTCTTCCCAAAGGGATGAGGGCCTGGACGATTTGTACTCATGGCAGACTCTTCATAATAGTCGGAATCACATCTGCAACTCTGTATGGGTTTCCTTGGTAAGTCTTTACATTGTATTCATTATTTTGATATATTTTTTTTTAATATATATTCTTTGTTTCCATTATCATGAGGAGAGGGAGCCACCTACCTTGGCCTTGTATGGCCATCTGAACATGGTTCAGTCATGGCATAGGGTGCTTCCTTGTAAAGTAAAGGAGGTAGTTGATGCATCATACCCATGCCGGCTAGCCCTTGTAGAGACCCTAAAGTTCAATCCGGCACTAGTGGAGCGGTGGTTGCGGAGTACTCATTCTTTTCATCTTCCTATTGGCAAGATCATCATCACGCCTTTGTGCTTTTATGCCTTGACGGGAATACCATTTGGGGGTAGACTTATGACTGTTAGAGAGTTCACAGACTTAACCAGCATTACCATTGTGGTTGGCCAGACACACATCCGTCTGGGGGAGATAAGTACCCGATGGTGGAAAGTCGGCCTGGGGGAGAACCCAAGCAACATGTCACAGGTGGCCTATTCTTTCTTGCTATTTGTTGTGGGTCAATGCCTTTTCAGTGACTCGGAGGGGGAGTAGACATCGGCCTGGTGTTCTTCCTCCAAGATCTTCATACAGTAGATTCTTAGGATTGGGGTGGGGCCACCTATGCTTATCTCTTGCGGACCCTAGACCTGCTGTCATATGGACACAGGGGCCTCAAGGGGGTAAGCTACATTCTATAGGTAACTTTCCTTCTTGCACCCATTTTCTTTCATTCATTTGGATTGCACTTTCTTACTTTAATCTCTGAAACAACCCTGGTGCTTTGAGCACTTGGAGGCCATAGCTCCTAGACTAAGGGACCATCAAGAATTCTTCTTCCTTGTATCCACGAGATGGGGGGAAAATTAGGTGATCAGGGCTCGGTGCCATCCTCCAGGGACCATTGCTTGTTCTCTTTTGAACGATCTCACTGAGGTATGCCACGTTTTCCACTGAAATTCCTTCTGTCTCGTGCTGTACTTACTTTTCCTTAGATTAACAGGTCACCTGGAGACCATTCCATTGCCACGTATTTTCAGATTCTGAAGGATTTGCATTAGCCAAACCCTTATCCAAGAACTGAGTCCTTTTTCGGGGCATTTGGGGCCATGTTTGGTCTTTGGGAGAGAGAGTAGTACCCCAGTGGTTAGATATCGAGTCATGCCTCTCTCCCAGTCTTCCTCCACCCACTATGCACTGCCCAGAGATCATCCCAACAGACAAGATGAAGTCTTTGGTTGACGGAGTATGGGATGACTCATTTCTTGACCAAGATAAGGACTACAGAGCCTTCCTGGAGGAGGAGACAGTATGCACCCCTCTTGGTCCTGATGCTTCAGTGGTATGTTTCCCTTTCTCGAGTATTTCCTTCAAATTCTTTTTTGTTTTGATCTTGATTGATGTTATTTCAGGGGGAAAGTGCGACGTGTAGTTTCTTCTACTATTCGATCGCATGCCAGTGCTGTTGATCCTTCACAAGCGGGACCATTGCAGGTGGGTCTCTCAAAGTTGCTAGCACCCCCTTCCATGGTTTCCTTGCTTGGAACTATCCCAATGCGGCCAACCTTAATCTCTCTCATCTTTTGGAGCAGAAGTCAGATGTAGATGCTTCCCTTGGGCTGCCCATTCCTTATGACTATGTGAGTATCTGATTATCCTTCTATTGAATCTTGACTTCTTTTGGTTGATAAGCTCTTTCTCAGGTGTCTCCAGAGATCTATTCTAAGATTAGGAGGATGCATTATGGCTTGTGCAAGACAATTGTTGCCAAGGTATTTCATACTTTCCCCATTTTTCCTTTGTCCTTCTTCTTTCATTATTCTTCTTTTTTATCCTTTCCTATATTCCTTAGGCCAGGAGGATTGCCACCTTGGAGAGCCAAGTTAGTTCCCATAAGCAAGATATTTCACAGCGGGATGCACTGATTCAGGATATGACACAGAGGTTGAGCAGGCTGGATTAGCATCCGTGGGTTCCTCGGTACTCCATAGGGATGATTCAGAGTATGGTTCAAATGATGACTTTTGACCCATAAGGATTTGTTCCTGTATTTACTGTAAACACAAACACATGTATATATTCCTTTTTCTTTTTCCCTCCCCTTGTTTGATCATTTTAGCATCTTATGAATGAAAACCTATCTTTGACACAAAAAAGATCTTTCTTTTGTTTTTGTTTGTTTGTAATGTTTAGGCATAATCAATTCCATAACTCAAGTCATAATTAGAATAATTGGGATAACACGAGAATCCAAATACTTCCTCATCCCATTACCAAGTGAATTACATAAAAAAGGGGAACAATCTTCCTACCACAGATGTGATAGGTCAGTAACAAGGCGGGGAGATAAATCTTGAGGTGGGTGAAAATTCATTAGCTCCTTTGGGTCCGTCACCTTGAGCCCATATTGTTGGATGATGTACATAGGCAACTAAAAGGATGTGTGAGTCAATCCCATCAACCTGATGTAATTGTAGATAGGGGGCTTCATCAGAAAATCTTTTTGTGGCCTCCCTGGGCACCTCCATGCGATATCTTGCACAATCCTTTCCTATAGGTACTTCTCCCAATCAGTGATAAGGTTGAATTTGGGAACATCCTTCTTATCCTGGTCGCAAAGAACTTCGAGTTGGCCTCCTTTTAATGGCTTAGTTAACTTCAATTTCTCAAGAAGCCAAATCTGGAAAATAGCAGGACTCCCTTGATAATGATCTAGTCCCAATTTATGGCCATGGCTCATGTCATCGAATCCCTTGAGTGTTTCTGCAAGAACCATAGAGATGATGTCCCCTCCCTTCAACTATTTTACTACCTCAATCAGGATGGATGGTGCACCACGTCCGGGAGTACGGAGATCATAACGAGCTATCATGCATAGTAAATAAGCATCCTGTGATCTTTGTTGATGGATTCCTCCTATTGGTAGATATTGGATGAAGATCTAGGCCACCTTTAGAATGTCAATCTTCCCATATTTGACAAATTGCTTCACTTCCTTTTCTTTCCTTTCAAAGAAGTCCTGAATTTCCTCTGAGTATTCTTTCTTTAAAGATGGTTGGAGCAAACCCAGAATTCTTCAAGAGTTGGGTAGATCTCTACTAATCCAAACCGAAATACATGTAGATTAACCTCCTAGTGTTGAGGCACCTTCCAGAGTAATTGGTGATGTAGCTTCACACATCCAATCCGACTAAGAAATGACACATTTATGGATTCCAGCAATCCTAGCGCCCTCATGCTCATGTCTAAGGTCCATTTCCTCAACGTCTCATCCAATGAGCCTATGAATTTTCCTAAAACCATCACAAATAAAGAGATATGATGATTTATCAAAGCATTACTCATTAGCTAATGACTTAAACATGCCTTTACCATTGTTACATCAAGCTCTTTTTTTTTTTTTTTTGACTGATCAAGGGTGGATAATAAACTGGCCTTGATAAACTAATGCCAGGTGGTGATTTTTTTAGGGGATAGAATCCTGGATAAGAGTGGATGGACCATAGGTGAATGACAGATACCTAATGGCCTTACATGCCAAATGGCAATTATTGAGGGATACACTCCTGGATAAGAAGTGACGAACCAATGGGTGGATGACAGATACCTAATGGCCTTTCATGCCAAATGGCGATTCTTGGGGGACTCAAACTATGATGATCTTTTAAGATAATTTGATTATTAATCAAGGAACCAATTTATTGCCTTTAGATGGTTGAGACTGCACTTGCACATGTCAAATTGCCTACGTATCCTTTAAAAGGAATTAGGTCTGATGTAGTTCATGCTTTTCACCCTTTTAGACATAATATTTCTTGAGTTGATCCATATTGACTAGTCCGGGTATTTCTTCATCGTTGTGGTCTATGAGTTTCACAGCTTTGCCTGGTAGAATTTCTTTAACAGTGGATGGGCCACTCTAGTTGGGCCTGGATTTTCCTTTTAGGTCATGAATTGGGGCTCTTTGTTCTTGAAGAACAAGTTCACCCACCTCTATGTGGTAGGGCTTCACATTTTTGTTAAAGGCCCTGGCCATTCTCAGTTGATACTTTTTTAAATTATCCATGGCTTTCATATGTCTTTCATCGAGAAAATTAAGCTCGCCATATCTGGCCTTTACCCACTCTCCTTTTGGTAGATGAATATCAAGAAGTACCCTTAGGTGTGGTACCAGTATTTCCACGGGTAAAACCACCTCTACCCCATTTACCAAGGAGAAAGATGTTGCCCCTGTCGAGGATCTTACAGACGTCTGATATGCCCACAAGACAAGAGGTAACTTATCAGCCGAATCCTTATGCATTTCTACCATTTTCTATAGGATGAATTTGATATTCTTGTTGGATGCTTCCACTACCCCATTGGCCTACAGCCTGTAAGTGGTACAACGATGCCTTTTGATATCAAACTTTGTGCAGATTTTATCAGTCTTGCCCCATAAATGAGATCCCTGATCTGATATCAATTCTTGAGGTACTCCATATTGGGAGATGATATTTTCTTGGATGAATTTGGCTACCTTAGCAGACATAAGGACCACATAGGACTGAGCTTCTACCCACTTTGTGAAATAATCAATTACTACTAAGATGAACTCGTGACCATTGGATGCTTTGGGGTTGATCTTCCCAATGATGTTGATGCCTGGAGAATGGCCATGGTGAACTGAGCGAATGCAGCTCTATTGGTGGGATATGTATGATATTAGCAAATATCTGGCACTTGTGACATTTCTTGATAAAGTCCACGCAATCTGCTTCCATTGTGTTCTAGTAATATACCAGCCTAAGGATCTTCTTAGATAACATCTTGGTATTCATGTGGGGTCCACAAAGACCTTGATGAATTTCCTCCATGATGGTTGTAGTTGTTCTTCATCTATATACAACAACTCTATTCCATCATAGGATCTCTTGTATAATAGATCCTCTTAAAGAATAAACTTGGTGGCATATCTTCTCAGAAACTTCTTTTATCTGTCAGTTGCTTCAACCGGGTACTTCCTTTCCCTGATGAAATCCACTATGTGAGCAAACAAAGATTGACCATCCATAGTGAGAGAATTCACCGAATTCTGATAAATGGGCCTGCTTCTTTGTTCTACCAAGAATGGTTAGACCCTAGCCATGGGTTACATTCTACTATGGAAGCCAAGGTTGCAAGGGCATCAGCAAACCTATTGTTAGCTCTTTGGAAGTATTCGAACGAGATCTTCTCAAAGTATTCAATTACCTCTTCCAGATATTCTTGATATGGCTTCAGCTTTTCATCTATGGTTTTCCACTTTTCTTGCATCTGACAAATAAAAATGGATGAATCTCCATACACCTTGATCCTTTTGACCCCAATGGCCAGGGCTATTTCTAGTCCCAAAGCACAAGCTTCATATTCAGCAATGTTGTTGGTATAGGGAAATCGTGGCAGAATGATGAAGGTAAGTAAAGGCCACTAGGAGTGACAAGCAATATTCCTGCACCACATCCCTTCTGACTGGCTGCTCCATTAAAGATTAACTACCATTCATTAACTGTGTCTTCTTCTTCCATTGCTGTGATTTCTTCATTAGGAAAGGCATCATCCTAGGATCTTCCATCTTATGTGGGGTGGGCAGTCAAATGATCTGCTATGGCCTACCCCTTGATAGATTTTTGAGTAACATAGGTGATATCAAACTCTAACAGTAAAAGCAACCAATGGGCCATCCTTTCTATTAAGGCTGGTTTCTCGAAGAGGTATTTGATGGGATCCATCCTTGAGATCAAGTGCACCAGATAGGAACCTATGTAGTGTCGCAACATTTTTGTTGCCCCAAATCAATGCAGCACAGGTTCTTTCCAAAGATGTGTATCATGTGAAATAACCTAGAGGGGGGTGAATAGGTTATACTAGTGGAAATTAACTCTTTTCGATCCATAGGTCCCAAGTGTGATTGCAAGTTAAAAATGATGTGGACTAAATAAAATAGGCACAATCACATAACATAATATTTATAGTGGTTCGACTCTATCTGAGTCTAGTCCACTCCCTATAAGAATCTTCTTGTAAGGTATTCCACTAGTTCTCCCTTTCAGTACGATAGGTAGGGAAGAAAACCTTCACAATCATTTTCACGGATAAGAGTATCCTTACAAATCTTCTTTACAAGCAGAGAGGCACCTTTACAATCTCCTTTGCAGGTAGAGAGGCACCTTACACTCCTTTAAGGATAAGAGGATCCTTACAATCTCTTAAGGATGAGAGAGTCCTTACACAAGCCTAAGTACAGTCTAGACTTAATATAAAATAGAAAATGGAGAAGTGGAATAAAAGAAGATTACCTCCGGTGTGGTGCAAATGAAATATGCAACGATGATAGAATGAATGTACCTTTTGAAGTCTTCTTGATGCTTGTAATGTAAATGCCAAGATGTAGATGAAGACTTGTAGATGGTCTTGAGTTCCTCTTGAATGTAAAATGAAGAACTTGAACTCAAGAGATGGTGTAGACCAATTCTCACTTCTAATGCTTAAATAATGCTTCTCTAAACTTTGGATTTATTGTTAATTAATGAGTAGTAGTAGAGGTATTTATAGGTGAGCTTAGGAGAGCATTTTAAGTAGGAAATCAGGCTCTAACGATCATATTTTGGGACCACCGGTCGACCGCCATCGGTAGCCGGTCAACCAGAAAGAGCCATTGAGGTAAAAAACTAACCGTTAGAGCTTTTCCAGGGAGGCACCGATCAACTAAGACTTTCTACCGGTCAACCGGCTATGGTCTTAGATAGTTTTGGTCAATCGGGGCTTTCAACTGGTTGATCGCCAACATGACAGACTGTTTTTGATAGAATGCTGTCATATTGACTAGTTGTCAGTGTTTTGATCATAACCTTTTGGTCCGACCTCTGATTGACCTGAGATTAGTTGCGCTGGAATCGTGACTTAATTTCTACAATGTCTATGAAGGTTTTATCTCCTGATATCTATTGTAAGATTACCCAAAATGCCCTTGAGTCAAGTTAATCTGTTTTACAGTTTTACTAGAGCATATTGCACTCTACCACCTAAGGTCAATCTAGTATGATGCAATGCACATGCATGTGGTGAGTGCATATATATATGTGAAAGTTATAAATTACATTAAAAATAACCATTCTATCCTAGTGGTCTTCTTCTTCACTTGAACCTTCCACTCTTTGGTACTTCCACTCTCCTCATTTGATGACTTCAATCTTCATTTCTTCCTTTCATTCATCAAATTTGATCTTCGATATGAAGTCTCTATAAAACAATACTTGAAGGAAAATTATGAAATACCTTCATATGTTTGTTATTATCAAAACCAACTATAGGAGTGTGGGCATATCCCTAACACCATGTCTCATATTCTAGGAATTTCTTGCTGAGGTAACATATGGCATGCTCTGCCCCCTTTTCTATTTCCTTTTGTGCTAGCAAAGAGCCCATGGAATACTCTCCCACAGATAGATACAACAGAAGTGGTTCTCCTTCCACTGGTGGTGTCAATATTGGTGGGTTCATGAGGTATCCCTTAATCTTGTCAAAAGCTTATTGACATTGGTCATTCCATTCTATGGGTTGATCCTTCATCAGCAACTTGAAAATTGGTTCATAGATTGTAGTCAACTGAGCTATGAATCTGCTAATATACTAGATGTGACCCAGAAATCCTCGTATTTGCTTTTCTGTTCGAGGTGTGGGCATTTCTTGAATTGCCTTGATCTTGATAGGGTTGACTTCAATGCCTCTTTCACTTACCAAGATGCCTAAAAACGTTTCTGCTGTTGCCCCGAATAGACACTTCTAAGGATTCAACTTTAGCTAATACTTCTTTATTTAAAAAAAAAAAAAGCCTTAGCACGGGAATATGCCCCTGCCAATTTTTTGACTTTACTATCATATCATCCACATAGACTTCCACATCATGTCATGCAATATGGCCATGGCTGCTCTTTGATAAGTTGCCCCAACATTCTTTAGCCCAAAAGGCATCACCTTGTAACAATAGGTTTCCCACAGAGTGGTGAAGGCGGTCTTCTCATGGTCCTCTGGGTGCATGCTTTTTTGGTTGTATCCCGAGAATCCATCCATAAATGATAACAAAGCATGCCTGGCCATATTATCCACTAATACATCAATGTGAGATAATGGGAAGTCAACTTTGGGGTTTACCTTGTTAAGATCTCGGAAGTCCACACACATTCGTACCTTGCCATCTTTCTTTGGTACTAGTACAATGTTGGCCAACCATTAGGGGTGCTTCACCACTTGTAGAAACCCTACATTCCATTACTTCACAACCTCTTCTCTAATCTTCTCACTCCCATTCTGGCCGCATTCTTTAGAGCTTTTGCTTTACTGGCTTTGCCCTCAGGTAAGTCGGTAATCGATGCTATATAATGTTAGGGTCGATACTAGGCATATCCTCACAAGACCAAGCAAAGACCTCGGTGAATTCCTTCAGAAGACTAATCAGCTGTTCTGCTTCTTTGTCATCAAAGGTAGCATAAATTTTTCCTTCTTGAAGGCATTGGTCGGTTCCTAGATTAATAACCCGAGTATCCTCATGGATGGGTTGGGTTTTCTTTGGTTTGCATTGTTTTATTGATTCTTGATATTTATTAAGATCACTATAAGAAAAAGGAGGCAAGTCATGCTCAGAATCAGAAATTTCATTCATAAAAGGAGTAACAGACTCGATATACAAGGACTTTGGACTCTCCTCAAGAGGGGAGACAGACATGAAATCATAAACAATAGACTCGACTATATACTTGATAACTGGCTTGATGCTTTTGCTAGGGGTATTCAGGCTGGTTGACTCAATAGCATGAGAAAAATTGAAGTTTTCTCCAGTGCTTGTCCAGTTTAGGAGTGGTTTAGTGGCTTGATGGATGAGGAAGTGTGGCAAAGGGCCTTCTTCTTCTTCTAAGAAAGTTGTTGCTATTTCTTCTGTGGTGCAATGGTTCCTCTGGATAGGTGCTCGCTTCTTCACAACTACTAGTTGGTTAATCTCGTGCTCTCGGAAGCCAAACTTCCTGAGGGGTGAAGATTGGTGAAGACTACTCAATCCTCTTTCTATAAAGTCCATCTTTTGAGCCTATTGAGGGATGCCATCCCAGTGCCTCGTTCACATCTTTAACCACCTTCACGAGCCTTCCCGTTGCAGTTGGTTCGAGCACAGTATATATAGACCATCATTCTCTTTCCTCTTCTTTACTTCGTATGCGAGCTTCTTCCTCTGAAAGGACGAGGCTTGAGCTCTCATGTAGCTCTCAGGCTCTTGGTTCTTGTAGGAGGGAGCAAATGTAGCTTTTCAGATCAATGGGAAGAGGCAGACTCTAGATGAGCCTTATCTTCTTTTCCCATTCTCTTTTCAGGAGGACTCGAGGACTTGTTTCCTTCTTTGATTCGATCAATGCTGTAGGATCACCAGGGGAAGACCCAATCTCAGTCAGTGCGATTTCTGCTATCCCAATGATGCAACTGTCTTGATCACTTTCATTGATCAGCATTTTCTGTTGTTCCACTTCATGAGTCACCTAGTCAAACTCTTCTTAGAAAAATACTTCAAATCCTGGTTGCATTTTTATGGAGGTTTCATTAAACCATGACTCCACATTTCCATAAAAGGGAAAATCCTCTCCTTTTTTTACAAATTACCCATTGAGAGTAGGGTAATAAGAGACAGAGATCTTCTAGTCATCCTCAGCACTTTCTGCCCCTTGGTGGTTGGAGGAGTGTACCCGAGACCATTCTTTCCTTTGTTCACCGCCAAACTAAGCTGCTTTGGAACTCCTTGATGATATTTTCCTAGTCCTATGCCAGGAAAATATTGCATATTCTTCATCATCTGATTCACTGGCGGACCCCAGATGGCTTCATAGTTAGCTGGGACTTCCTCCTTTGGCCCTTCTTTGGCAATGGCTGCACAAGTTGTGTCTAATTCAAAACCACTCAGTTGGACTTCCTGGTCTTGTTCTTCCCCATTTTCAATATTAGCCAAAGTGTCTTTGGGATCTCTGGCCACTGTGACCACCTTTTTCTCATAAATGAACTTCATTTTTTGATGGAGACTAGAGGACACTACCTTTGCTAGATGTAACCAAGGCCTTCCTAAGAGCATGTTAAAAGCTGTCGGTATATCAATGACTTAGAAATCAATATCAAACTTTATCGGGCCAATTTTTATAGCAAGGGTAATGATGCGAAGGATCTTCCTCTTGGTATTTTCATATGCTTGTATGGTTTGGGTGGTCGGCCTTAATTCTTCCAGGTTGATGCCAATACTCTTTTCTGATCTCAAAGGTAGCACATTGAAAGCAGACCCATTGTTAACAAGAACTGGGGGAACCACTTTGTCAAGGCATTCTACTGTGATGTGGAGAGCTCGATTGTGCTGGGATCCTTTGAGAAGCTCTAAATTTGAGAACATCAGAAATTACATTGTATATGTTTCCCCTACTATATATGTGCTAGATGTGTTGAATTTATCTCGATCGGCACCTGCACATTAGTGAGAGACTTAAAAATTGCTTCACGGTGTGTGGGGGATGCCATCAAAAATCCCCAAATTGAGATGTTTGCTTGGGACTTCTTGAGTTAAGCCAAGACTGGGTTCTCCAGCTCTTTTATCATGCTACTAATTCCTACCTCATTAGTCCTTGACTATTCTACTGCCAGAGCCTTACCTTTGTAGTCTTTTCCACTTCTAGTTTCCATCACGTTGATAGGTTTCTTCACAATGATCTCTATGGGATAACAATCTTCATCTTCACTATTTGTTATGGTGATTATCCCCACCATAGGATCATCCTCTTCTTCTGATTCTCCCTCCTTGCTTGGAGTGGGAAGTCGAGGTCTTCCACAAATATCCACAACCTTGGCTCGTAATTTCTTGACTGCATTGGAAAGCTATTGGAATGCAGCGTCTACCGCCTCTGTGAAAGTGTCATCTGGCCCTATTTCCTCCAGATCATCCAACTACTCATGGTAGTAACGATCACTGATAGTTACTTCACCCAGCATGTTGTCAATTACTTCCACCCTTTCCTACATTCTCAATGTATTTGAGTACACTTCACACAGTTTTTCCTCCATCTCTAATGTGGATTCAGATTCATCCAGATACACTTGCATCAGCTCTCTAGATCCGTCATCACTTTCTGAATCTGACATAGAATCATCTCCTACCCTGCAGAGGGAAGGGTAAATGCCACCTGTCGGATCAACTATTAAATCATCACCACTAATAGCATAGACTAAGAAACATGTTTGGTGATCTGGTGAGTAATATTCTGACTCATCATCATTGTCATTGTACCAAGGTCCTTGGCAGTCATCCCAGTTTGGATACCCATCATCCTCTTGAGAATCAAAGTCATCTCCATCCTTCTCATCTTTATTCTCATCCTTATCATCGTTTTCATCATCTTCTTCTTCACTGATTTCCCCCTCACTTGGTTCTTCATCAGATTCTTCTGGACCATCAAATTCTTTAACATCCAAATGCTCGTAGTATTCAAAGTGTATGGACTAGAAGATTTCCATAGGGTTAGTTTTGACATCAATGGCTCGAAGTTGGACCAATCTTGACTCATCATCCTCTGTGTCACTCCCTATGAGGATTAGGGAGATGTATTCCTTGACCTATTCCCCTATGGCCAATGCGGTTACTACTTTGAGAAGATCAACTGTAACCTCTTCAATTACCTTTGGATTGTCCTCTGAAGATATAGTAGGCTGAATTAGAGAAATGGGATCACTTTCTTGGTCTTCTCCTAAAGCATTCACTGATCCTGTTGATGAGATCATCTTTGGGGAATCTGGTAGTGCAAGCATATCCTTCTAATTGTACCCATTCATCCATCCTTCTTTTGGGTTATATACCGAACCTTGAGAATGGGATTGGTATGAGAGTGATGAGGGATAAGAAGTGGGATGGTATGAAGATGATGTAATATGAGAGGTAGGATATGAAGATTGGGGGTGATAAGATGAGGAGATTCCTTCTCCTTGATGGTGGGAGGAAGGTTGATGGTATGGTGGAGGCTAATAATATGGGGAAGGTGGGAGGTATAGTGGAGGTTGGAATGTAGTGTGGTGGATTCTTCTGTTGATGAGGAAGGATGAATGGCGGGTGCCCGATTTGTTGATTTTTCTTCTGATGATTCTCTTCTTCTGGGGGCCCTTATGACTCCAGTCCTTTGACTCATGAGTTTCCTGTAAGTGCGGGCATTCATGATACTTCTGAGCTCTAGGTACAATGATTTGAGTAGGGCCACTCTCTATGGCTTCTTCCTCTAGATAGTTCACATGATCAGGGTGTGGATTGGTGTTGACATTGGGAGATTGCTTGACCTTGACTTCAATGGTCCTGTTGTCTACCAAGTTCTGGATCGCATGTAGGAGACCTATAAATCTTTTAGTGGTGTGCCCTTTTTTAGTATGGTAAACATAATATTTATGATCCCTATACCAAGCTGGAGGAGGGTTGCTGATTGCTCTTGGAGCCACTGTCCCTAACAATCCCTGTTTCTTTAACTTCTCATACACTATTGTCACTGGCATTCCCAAATTAGAAAATTACCTTTTTGGACAAGGGGCCTTATGGGAGGGTGCATTTGCTTGTATTATGAATGGCTGTGAAGAAGTGGCTAGAGGGCATGATTGCTACTCACTATATTAGTTTTTGGACTCTTTCGACGTCCGACTATGGTGTTCTTCCTTGCATCTTGGGAGGATCCTTAACACTGGGCTTCCCTTAGGATTATGTTCTTCACCTGTGTGCCAGTGGCTATCAAGGCATCAAAAGTTTATAGATGTTAGTAGTAAAGAACATCATAATAAGGCTTGGATAAGTTCTCTATCGACATCTCCAGTTGCTCTGCTTTCAAAGGCCGATCTGCCATCTTGGCAGCCGTATCTCTAAACTTCATCAAGAAGGCCTTGAATCCTTCTCTAGGCTACTGCCTTAACGTCTCCAGCTCTCGTCACTTCACATCTACTTCGGTGTTGTATCAGTACTATTTGGTGAAGGCTTTCACCATCGTTGCCCAATTTTGAGTTTGGGATGACTCCAACTGTGTGAGCCACCTTAGTGCTGGTCCCGATAGTATTAACATGAAGGCTTGCCCCATCAGGTTATCTTCAAGTTGCCACAACTTGGCGATGCTAAGGAAGACTTTGAGATGAGCCTTGGGGTCTCCCGACCCATCAAACAAGTCAGTCTACCATTTGAATTTCTTAAGAATCCTTGTCCCAGAAAAGAAACTCATTTCATCAGAATCCACCATTTGACTTTCCAAACTCTTCCCTACTCGGAATATATTTTCCAACTTTCCCAATTGCTCCTTGAATTTCCTTTCTCTATCCATTTTCGAAGCTTCCATTTGGACATGTGCTGCAAATTCCTCTTTCTCATCTTTGATCACTACCCTAGGAGGAGGGACCCTGGAAAAGGCCCCTCGTTGACCATTCAAACGGGTAAATGAAGATCCTCTTTGACCGGTTGGCCTGACTTCCTCCGGTTCTCCTGAGTAAACTCGAGAAGAGTTCCCACGACAACCTATAGCTCCATTCTATTCCACATCTCCAATAGTCGATGACCGCTCATTCTTGGGATCAGCTCTAGGAGGGTTCTAAAGTGCATGCAATATCTGAGCTATCCCTCTCTTGACTTCAAACATTTCTACTTGCAAGGTTTCCACGGGATGAACCCCAGGCCTATTCAGGTGATTTAAAGTTGTGTGGATCCATACTAACTGGGCTGTAATCACTTGGTGGTAGACAATCTCGAGGAGACGATGGAGGTGACACTGGACTTAGGCGAGTCAACCGATTTCCCTGACACATCCAAAGGGACCGTGGAGAACACTTGAGGTGTAGAATTGTTCCTGAAACAAAAGTGGCTTATTTTAGGATTCTTGAATTCCCAACCCCTTCTTCAGACATTCACTAGATTAAGAACCAATGATCTATCCAAAGTTAGTCCGCTTAATGATAGGGAGTGGATAGGGTTTGACGCCCTCAGTCCACTTAATGTTATACGCGGGAGATTCATACAAATGGCTTATCAAGAATATTCCCATAAGACATTCCATGTAATAAAGCCATGCTTTCCTTGCTCTTTTTCCCACTAGGAGTCTCTTGGGACTTCTCGGGACTTTACGTGACTTTGATGGGATTGCCCCTAAGTCACGTATTTCTTAAAGAGGAGGGACACCTTCTATCCAAAACCCACTTAGGAAAGAAATTCTTTACGATGGGAATATAATGTAGGAACATTCCTTTTCAAGACCAAAAACAAGTTCTACAATTAGCTTATGGCACTCCTAGCTTCTCCCTCTATTTCCAACATGATGCGAGCATGCGGTGGATGCAATAGGACTGACAAGGCTTCCTTGACAGGATCTATATACACAAGGTACGTGATCCTTTTGATATACCCGTAGGTATGAGATCAAGGGGTGACTTCTTTGCCCATTACTCGTGACTACACAAGAGGTTAAGCAATTGGCCATGGGGTGGTGGAACTGTGAGTGATTGTGTGCAAAAGTATAATGTAGGGTAACCATAATTCGATCTTAGAATGCTATAAAGTGCACGGACCTCCCTAAGGGTGCTGACACAATTACGGACGTCCTCACCGTTTGATGATGCATTCGATCATAGAATGTTATAAAGTGCACGGACCTCCCCGAGGGTGCTGGCACAAATACAACATCCTCACCATTTGATGACACCTTCCACTCTTGTATTGAAAGCGAGTATCATTTGTTCGCAGAGTACTCTCCATGACATACACTGACCTCCCCAAGGGTGTGGGCATGATAGGGAGTCCCTCATCAAATGATTTCACTTTGAGCATGATGCATGATGTGGTTAGCGAATACAATTACAAACATGGGGTTAGCCAAACACGTTTTTAAACAAATGTGGTGGAAAATGTTCTTACATTGAAAGGTAGCATCAAGTATCGGAAGCTTGACATATGTCCCCAACAGAGTCGCCACTATGAGGGTAGCGGCCAAAAATTGGACTCATGTGTCGATTCCATCCTCTCTCCTCTCTTTCTCTCTTTTAGTAAGGGAGGGGTGTGTCGTGTGTGCTTTGCTTATGGGCCCCCGCACCATTGTATCATTGCTCGAAGATACGTGGCGGCCTATTTCGTAAGAGTGTAAATTTCATCATTTTAGATAGGGGCCTGATGATGGTCCAATATGGGGATCAGGATCATACAAATGGGTTTGGAGTCACCACCTAGGATTATGGACCTAGGACCTGGGGGTGGGCCCAATTCCAGAGAATAGGGCCTGATAATTGGTCTGGTCTAGAGATTTAGGGTAAGTGTTAGGTTACAGAGTTGGAAAGGTGTTAGGCACCCAATCTGCCTAGTTTAACCGGTCTTTCTACTAGATGCTTAAGAACGAACATTTTCCATAATTATTACTATTTCACATGCATGGCTAAGTTATCACACATATATACATTGATTGAATTTAAACTACTATGTACACTAAAACAAGCTCTATATAAAGTCTACATGATGACAATTTGGTTGAGAAGATGTACCTGAACTTAACCCTTGTTTTGGGTCAAGAGGGGTGGGCCCCTGATTAGTATCGGCTCAGACTGTCTTTCGGATTCTCCTGGCTCAGGGAAAGATGGTCTTGACCTCCAACTTCCTTTCTTGAGAGATGTTGATCATGATGATATGTGGGCAAGGTTGCGACTAGGAACAGTTGCTTTTGGATTTGGATTCGGACAGAGCTTTGGCTAGGGAAGGCTATTTCTAGATTTGGATTCAGATAAAGCTTCGGCTAGGGGAGGCTATTTTTGGGCTTAGGATGAGGT
Source organism: Macadamia integrifolia (assembly GCF_013358625.1). Classification (NCBI taxonomy): domain Eukaryota; kingdom Viridiplantae; phylum Streptophyta; class Magnoliopsida; order Proteales; family Proteaceae; genus Macadamia; species Macadamia integrifolia. The sequence goes on from NW_024868167.1 coordinate 320,610, forward strand.
GGTACTCCAACAGAGCTTCCACTGTGGATAGGCTAGGTGAAGGCTAGACTAAGGTGGCACTCCAACAGAGCTTCCGCTAGGGATAGGCTAGGGGAGGGCTAGACTGAGGTGGCACTTCGGTAGAGCTTCCACTGGGGATAGGCTAGGGGAGGGCTATACTGAGGTGGTACTCTAGCAGATGGGAATGGCTATTTATAGAAAGATTATAGGGGCACTCGAACAGGGCTTCCATTAGGAACTACTATTTTTGGAAAGAAACGGATTGACCTAAAAACGGATTGAAGGTCTCCAAAGTCCCGAAGAACAATTTGAAGATCCAAATAGAGTTTCAAATCTTAACAAAGATCTCTTCGTAAACCCAAAGAACCTCAAAGGGGGTGTTTCTATTTCTGGTAAAACTCAAGATCACGTAATGGAGGGGGTTGAAGAACATACTACTTTTGGTAAAAACTGGATTGGACTAAAAACTTGGAATGAAGATCTTTGAAGTCTCGAAGAACACTTCGAAGATCTGAACAAGATTTTGGATCTTGACAAAGATCACTGCGAAGGCTTGAAGAAACTCAAGAGGGGGAGGGGAGGAGAGAGGGCAAAGCTTCACTACTATGGAGTGAGGTGGGGTTGTTTGGTGTAAAATCCAAAGGAGGGGGTATTTATAGGTTTTTCGGCCAATGGGAAAGAGGGAACATCTTTATCCAATGGACGAAAGGTGGTTTTTGAACTAAAGTGGGTAAAGAGGGCTTTTATACAATGGGTAAAAAAGGGGTTTTTTGAGAGAGAATCCGTAGTAAAAAGGGGTTTTTTGGTCTTAAGTGGGTAAAGAGGGAATTTCTTCACCCATCAGGTCAGGGGAATATCAATCCCGGCCATTAACGGTGGTGCGTGAGACTAGGCCGAAGTGCACTGGGCATGGTCAATATAGGCGGCGGTGATGTGTACAAGGTGTGTGGGCAATGTCATGAGTGTGTGGCGCATGGCACGCAGGTTAGTGGCATGGGTGGCAGGGGCAGCACACATGGGCAGCATGTATAGCCAATTGTGGTAGCACACATGGGTGGCTAGGGCAGCACCATGGGCGGCAAGCATGGACGGCAGGAGCAGCACATATGGGCAGCTTGCATAGGCAGCAGTGGCAGCATACATGGGCAGTAGGCGTAGCACACATGGGTAGCATGCATGGGCAGAAGTGGGCTATGGCCAAGGGGACGTGGGCCTATGTACGTAGGGGCACGGGTCTGTGCTCGTCAGGGCACGGTGCGAGGCTTGGCTTGGTTGGTATGCATGACATGCATGCGAAAACTGTGATTTTCCAGGAAAGATTGTGGGAGTTTCGATGGTCCAATTTTGACATGCCATATATCATTGAAATCATATTTTCGAGTACTATCCATCTATGTAGTCATCTTAACCAGATTCTTTCGTATATAAAAAGGTAAAATTGGACCCTCTTCTCTCCCGCGCGAGGGTTTCTAGGGTTTTAGGTAGGGGAGTGTTTCCTGGTTATCTGGGTAGGTAGGGGATGAATTTTAGGTTGTTTGGGGTAGGTAGGAGAGTTTTCTAGGTTTCTAATGGGACTGTCTACCTGCACGGCATACGTTCAGGAAAGTGTAATATTTTGGGGATGATCGCAGGAGATCTAGCAGTTTAATTTTGATGTGCCATATATCGTTGAAATCATATTTTCGAGCACTATCCATCTTTGCGGTCATCTTGACCAGATTTCTTCATATATAGAAGGTCAAAATTGGACCTTTTTCTCTCCCACGTAGGGGTTTTCATGGTTTTTAGGTAGGGTAATTAGTCCATCATCTTTGTTGATCGAAAGTTTGAAATCGTGTCTAAGAGCCCTATTACATCATAGTCGGAGGAAGGCGACAAAATTGGGTGTCTACAATAATGACCCAGCATGACAAGCTCAGTTTTTCTAGATAAAAGGAGTATGTAGACCATGGATAATCTAAAAAAATATCAACAGAAAATGGTAAGGATCTTCAATATGAATGTGATGCCCCATCACATAGATGAGGGTGAACTTGCTCTTCGAGAACAAAAAGCCCCAATGCATGACCCAAGAGGGAAATTCAGGTCCAACTGGAGTGGCCCATTCATTGTCAAAAAGATTCTACCAAGCAAGTCTGTGAAGCTCATAGACCGTAATAGCGAAAAAATACCTAGACTAGTCAACATAGATCAGCTTAAGAAATATTATGTCTAATTGGGTGAATAGCCTGAACTATGTCATACTTGATTCCTCTTAAGGGATACATAGGCAACTTGACATGTGCAAGTGTGATCTCAACCATCTCAAGGTAATAAATTGGTTCCTAAATTAATAATCAAGGTATCTTAAAAGATCATCATAGTTTGTGTCCCCCAAGAATCGCCATTTGGCATGCAAGGCCATTAGGTATCTTTCATTCCATTTTGGTCCTTCAAATTCTTATCTAGGATTCTATCTCCCCAAAATTCGCCACCTGGCACTAGTTTATCAAGGCCAGTTTATTCCCCATCCTTGATCAAGTTAAAAAATAAAAAATAAAAAAATAAGAACTTGATGCAATAGTGGTAAAGGTATGGTTGTGTCAGTAGTTAATGAGTAATGCTTTGATATATCACCACATCTTCTTTTTGCTCGTGATAACTGCAGGATAAGTCATAAGCTCATTGGATGAGACATTGAGGAAATGGACCTTGCACATAAGTATAATGGCACCAGGATTGCTAGAATCCATGAATATGTCAGTGGGTGCATAGAGCTACATCACAATCTACTTCGACAGATCCCTTAGCATTGGGATGCTGATCTACATGTATTTTGATTTGGGTTGATTGAGATCTGTCCAACTCTCAAGGAATTCCGAGTTTATATGTTATCTCCACCTAAGTGAAAGTTGATTCAACCATCTTTGAAGAAAGATCATTCAAAAGAGATTTAAGACTCATTCGGATGGGAAAAAGAGGAAATGAAGAAATTCATCAAAAATGGAAAGATTGACATTCTTAAGGTGGCTAGGATCTTCATTCATTACCTACCACTTGGAGGAATCCATAGCAAAGGTTACAAGATGCTAATCTACTGTACATGATAGCTCGCTATATTCTCCAAACTCCACGACGTGGTGCACCAACTGTCTTGATAGAAATGATAAAGCAATTGAAGAAAGGAAGAGATATCATTCCCACAGTCCTTATAGAAACATTCAAAGGGCTTGATGAATGAACCATAGCTGTAGATTTGGACTTGATCATTATCGTAGAAGTCCTACCATTTTCCAACTGTGGCTAATTGGTAAGCTAGGCCATCAAATGGAAGTCAACTTGGGCCTCTTGGTTACCAAGGAAGAAGGGAAGCCCCAAAATTCAAACTCACTGATGATTGGAAAGAGTACCTACAAGAAAGAGCTACAAAATACATTGCGTGGAAATGTCCAAGAAAGCCACAAGAAGATTTTCTAATGAAGACCCCGGGCTACAACTATGTCAGATTGATGGGATTGACTCACACATCCTTTTAGTTGCCTGCATACATTAGTCGGCAGTATGGGCTTGGGGCAATTGACCCAGAGGAGTTAGTGAACTTCCACCCACCCCAAGAGTTGTTTCTCCACTTTGTTGCTTACCTATCTTGCCTATGGTAGGAAAGTTGTTTCCCTCCCATGTAATTCACTTGCTAATAGAATGAGGTGATGTTTGGATTTTAGCATCATTCCAGTTATTCTAATGAAGATTTGAGTTGTGGAATTAATTGTGCCTTAAAATTCAAACTCTTGAACTAGAAAAAAAAAAAAAAAAAAAAAAAAAAAAAAAGAGATGCATTTTCATTCCAAAATAAAGAGCAAAGTCTGGCCATATATGTATAAAAAAAAATGAACATGGGAAGGGAAAAAGAAAAAGAAAAAAGCAACATTTGTGTTTTGCAAGAACAACAGGAATAGATCTCTAGGGATCACCATCCTTATCTGTGTCATATTTGGACCCACTTACGGAAGTCATCAACTTAATAGACGTAACAGTATCACATGCTGACTGCGAACTCGCCAGCTGTGTTGTGAGATCCTCAATCTGGGCGGCCTAGTAAGCATTCTGTTCCTTTAGAGAAGCAACCTACCCATCCTAGGAGGCACAAAAATTGGTCAATGCAAGGAGTAATAATAAAATAAAAAAAAATCTATGAAAATCCCCATCCTCAATACAAAATTCAAAAAAATAAAAAAACAAAATTAAAAAAATAAAAAAAATCAAAATATTTTTTTTTAAATCAAGAATCAAAATCCAAAACTCAAATCAAGATTCGAAAAGCAAACTTCAAAGTTAAAAATTAAAACCAAAAATAAAAAAATAAAAAAAAATTTAAAATTTCAATGTTTGAATCAAAATTCAAAATAAGAAAAAAACCAAAAATCAAAGGTCAAGAATCAAAGATAAAAAATCCAAAAAAA
>NW_024868167.1:325068-383067 GCF_013358625.1 Macadamia integrifolia
AAAAAAAAAAAAAAAAAGATTCCAATTCCAAGGTATAGCTAAAAAATTCTTACCACAAAATACAAAACCCAAAAGAAATTTTATAAGGAAGGTGAAATTTACATCACATTCATGTGAAAGGTGAAAATCAAATTCAAGTAGAAAGTAAAACACAAAGAAAATTAATGTGGTAGATAAAGTTTACATCACATTTATGTGAAAGGTGAAAATCAAATTCAAATGGAAAGTAAAATTCATGTGAAAAACAAAATTCAATCCAAATCAAGATTCCAATTCAAAGGTCAAAATTCAAGATTTCAATTCAAAAGTCCAAAAGATTAAAAGTCTAAAGAAGAATCAAAGAATCAAAGGTAAAAAATCAACAAAATCAAGAATAATGTATTAATGTCTTTTACAGGATTGAAAGAGTTGCGAATTTCTTTTCTATAATTGATAGTACCAGATAGCCTAGTCCGGTTCGAAAGAACCCACCTGGAAGACTAGATAGCCCAACCCAGTTTGAAAGAATCCACCTGGAAGACCAGATAGCCTAGCGTTGTTTAAAAGAACCCACTTGGAAGCCCAGATAGCCCAGCCCAGTTCGAAAGAAGCCTCCTGAAAGATCAGATAGCCCAGCCCGGTTTGAAAGAACCCGCCTGGAAGACTAGATAGCTTAGCCTGATTCGAAAGAACCCGCCTGGAAGACCATATAGCCCAGCCTGGTTCAAAAGAACCCACATGGAAGACCAAATTCCCTGAACTGGCACATGTGAAGTCCAGTTAAGGAATATCCAAGAATCAAATGTTTTTGCCTGTTGCAAGATTGGAAGAACAGTGAATTTCTCTCTTGTAACCACTGGTCCTAGATAGTCCAGATTGGTTCAAAAGACCCAGTTTGAAGACCAAATTCCCTGACCTGGCACATGTGAAGCCCAACTAAGGAAAATCCAAGAATCAAATGTTTTTACTTGTTGCAAGATCAGAAGAGCAACGAATTTCTCTCTTGTAACCTCTAGTCCTAGATAGCTTAGATTGGTTCGAAAGACCCATCATGGAGACCAAATTCCCTGAACTGGTACATGTAAAGCCCAGCTAAGGGAAATCTAAGAATCAAATATTTTTGTCTATTGCAAGATTGGAAGAGCAGTGAATTTCTCTCTTGTAACTACTAGTCCCAGATAACCCAGATTGGATTGAAAGACAAAGCCTAGAGAAAAAATTTCCTGAACTGGCACATGTGAAGCCCAGCAAAGGAAAATCCAAAAATCAAGTACTAACATCTTTTACAAGATTAGAAGAGCAGCGGATTTCTATCCTACAAAATCGATGGCTCAGGTAAGTCCTAAACTTCAAAGTAGTTAAGAGATATTACCTATTGTATTTTCAACTCCGTCATTAATGAGCAAGATGACGATAGTACATGTTTCGAGTGATAAAATGTGGTAGTTCTTTTCTTTCCCCTTCGACTGTTGGCATAGGCCTCTGCCAAAGAGGGGCATTCTGTAGACACCCAATTTTTTCACCCTCCCCCAGCTATAATGAAATGTGGATCTTGGACATGACTTTCGACTTCTGATCAATAGAGATGATGATGAAAACATTCTCCTATCTGAAACCCTGGAAAACCCCACATAGGAGAGAAGATGATCAAATTTTGTCTTTCTATATACGAAGGAATCTGGTCAAGATAACCGTACAGATGGAGAGTGCTTAGAAATACGATTTTGATGATATACGGCACGTCAAAATTGGACCGTCAGATCTCTCGTGATCATCGTCAAAAAAATCCATGATCGCTCGTATACTGCGTGAGCTGCTAGTAGGCTAGCTTGCACAGCTGCGTACATGTGTCCCCTTTGGCCTAGCCTGAGCCCCCTCTGGCCCTAGCTTAAACCCCCTCTAGCCCTAGCCCGAACCCCCTCTGGCCCTAGCCCGTGCCCCCTCTTGCCTAGCCTGCCCTCCCTTTGGCCCTAGCCGGTGTCCCCTTTGGCCATAGCTTGTGTCCCCTCTAGCCTAGCCCACACCCCCTCTGGCCCTAGCCTGAGCCCCCTCTGGCCAGAGCCTGTGCACCCTCTGGCCAAAGCCTGTGCCCCCTCTGGCCCTAGCTCACGCCCCCTCTAGCCATAGCTTGTCTTACCTGCTGCCCTGCCTTGCCCATGTGTGTGCTACCTCATATGCCATGTGCCACACACCAATGCCATCACCTACACACTTTGTACACACTGCTTGCCCTTCCATATTGACCATGCCCTGTGCACTTTGGCCCGGTAGGTGAAGAGATCCCCTCTTCACCCACTTAAGACCAAAAAACCCATTTTTGCTAAGGATTTCTCTCCCAAAAAACCCCTTTTTCCCCATTGAATAAAATCCCTTTTCACCCATTATAGTCTAAGAATCCCTTTTACCCATTGGATAAAAGCCCTCGTCACCCACTTTAGTCCAAAAACCCACTTTCATCTGTTGGATAAAGATGTTCGCTTTTTCCCATTGGCTAAAAAAACCTATAAATACCTGCCCTCCTTTGGATTTTACACAACACAAAACTACCCCACCTCACTCCATAGTAGTGAAACCCTCTCTCCTCCTCCCCTCCTCGTTTTGATTTTCTTCGGGTCTTCGGAGTGATCTTCGTCAAGATCCAAAATCTTGTTCAGATCTTCAAAGTGTTTTTCGGGACTTTGAAGATCTTCGATCCAAGTTCTTGGTCCAATCTAATTTTTACAAAAAATAGTATGCTCTTAGCCTCCCCCTTTGAGTGTTCTTGAGCTTTACCAGAAATAGAAATCCCTCCCCCTTGAGGTTCTTCGGGTCTACGAAGAGATCTTTGCCAAGTTCCGGAGTTCTGTTCGGATCTTCAAAATGTTCTTTGGGGCTTTGGGGATCTTCAATCCATTTTAGGTTAATCTGTTTCTTTTCAAAAATGGTAGTTCCTAGCGGAAGCCTTGTCCAAGTGCCCCTAAAATCTTTTCAGAAATGGTTATTCCCAATGGAAGCTCTACCGAAGTGCCACCTCAGCCTAGCCCTCCCCTAGCCTATCTCCAGCGAAAGCTCTGCCAGAGTGCCACCTCAGTCTTTCCCTCCCCTAGCCTATCCCCAGTGGAAGCTCTTTCGGAGTGCCACCTTATCCTAAGCCTGGAAATAGCCATCCCTAACAGAAGCTCTGTTCGAATCCAAATCCGAAAATAGCCTTCCCTAGTTGAAGCTCTGTTCGAATCCAAATTAGAAAGTAACCATTCCTAGCCGGAACTCTATCTGCATACCATCATACTCAACATCTCTCAAGAAGGGAAGTTGGAGGTCAAGACCATCTTCCCCCAAGCCAGGAGAATCAGACAGACACTCTGAGCCAGTACTAATCAGGCGTACTTCTAACCACCATGGTGGTCTGCAATCGATGCTTCCCCCCAGTGATAAACCAACACATAAATCCCTATTGGGAAGGGTCGTAGCACAAGGGAATATGAAATCCTAACCATATGCTTTTATATGAGATAGTACAGCTGCACAGTACTTTTGTATCTCATTCCATGATGTATCAATGCATTTGTTTCCAAGCCGACTATGGCATCTAATCTAGAAATCCCACACATGTTCAAAAAACTGGCATCATATTCAACATTGATAAATCCATTCTCAAGATTTCAAGCAAGTAATCATGCATATGGAATTTAAGATACAATATGTTTAGTTCTAAATGCATCATTCATACATCAACATATGCATGGGAATGGAAATCGGAATGTCAATATAGTCTATAAATGCATAGGATGCCAAAAGAACTCAAAAATTAAGATCAAAGTCCTCTCCCCACTTACTTATTTTTGTAGAAGAATCTACATTCGCAGTACAAGTAAGATCTAGAGTGAGAAGATGAGTTTCTCGATACCTAGCACAGATAAAGAATTTAGAAATACGTTCAAATTGGGACTATAAATGATGGAGGACATGGTCATGACACGTAAAATAGTGTGAAGAAGGTTATCAGTGAGTTTGAGTTCAATTGGAGCTCATTTGGGCTACAGGTGGGTCTTATAGGTGGGTAAGAGAACCTACCTATGTAATCTGCCCAGACCAGCAGGTCATACTGGTGGGTCTGGCACCCATCGGTCTTACCCACCGGTAGAACTAGAGGGGATAGGTGTGACTAGTGGGTCACATTGGTGGGTCAGGCACCCGCTGGTCTTACCCACTGGTAGAACCAGGAGGGACAAGCGTGACTGGTGGGTCACAACTATGGGTCAGGTGCCCGCTGGTCTTACCCATCTATTTTCTCAGATTTTGCTATTTTTTTTCTCTTCTTCATTCCACCCCTTAGGATTTGGACCTAAACCATTAACAAAATTTGGGGGAAAAGAATCATACCTTTACTTTAAAACCCCAAATCTTGGGATTTCTCTTCCCTAAACTCAAATGTCACTTCAATAATCTCCCAAATCTTTGTTTCCTTCTTAAATCCTTCAAGGAAAACACACATTGGTTTAGTTATTCCCTAGATTCAAATTTACACACAAGGATTTCATCATATCTCAAGGGTTCATGGTCTTAACTTACCTCAAGATGCAGATCTCACAACACCAAACATTGTTTCGGTGACGGAAATGTAAGATATGGCTTCGGAATCCAAGGGGGAAGCCTCTTCCCTAGTCTTCCTCTTTAATCCTCTCACCAATTTTTTGAAATCATAATTGAGGGAGAGAGAGATATAAAGACTATTTATACCCTAGCCAATAAATATCTTCTAAGGTCCATTTGGTTTTGTCCATTTATGGACCCAAACACATTAAATCGCATTCTTGGGCGATGTAGCCGGCATCATCGGGCATGCAAGACCTCATTACGATGAGGAGGTCGAAATAACATGTGCTCATCCAACCTAGGCATACAGGTCACACTGGTGGGTCTCGCACCTACCAGTGACACCTGCCAGTTGACCAAACAAGCCAACCAAGCCATACTTTGCAGGAAAACGGAGTCTTAACATGTATCTTACTCTTGCCACTTGTTATTGACTAAGTTCCTATCATTCAAACATGATAACATACCCTCCCTATTCATACATGGCCTTATGGTATGTGTAAGGGCACGACTTTGGTGTGTGCGGCTCAATCTTATCTAACCACCCTACATTTAATGTCACCCTTACCATCATATACCACAAGACACCGGCATCAATCCGTTCTAATTTGGACCCTACAAGATCAAACCAAACCGATCAATCAATAAACCGGGTCTAAAGAGTAGGGCTCTATATTATCATTGCAGCTGATCAGACACATATCAGTCTTGGGGATATCAGTGCACGATGGTGGAGAACTGGCCTATGGGTAAACCTTGACAACATGGCACAGGTGACTCATGCTTTTTTGTTGTTTGCCGTGGGTCAGTGTCTTTTTAGTGACCTCCAAGAGGGAGTAGACATTTGCCTGGTGTTCTTCTTTCGGCATCTTTAGGAGGTGGATTCCCGAGATTGGGGTGGGGCTACCTATGCGTACCTCTTGCGGACCCTAGACCTATTGTCATATGGAGACCGAGGTCTCAAGAGAGTGGGCTACATCCTTCAGGTAATTTTTATCCTTGTACCTATTTCCCTTCATTTATTTGGATTGCACTTCCTTACTTTGATCTTTTAAAACAGCCTTAGTGCTTTGAGCACGTGGAGATTATAGCTCCCAAACTGAGGGATCCTCTGGCATTTTTCTTCCCCATAGCCACAAGGTGGGGAGAGAACCAAGTGCTTAGGGCCCGACGCCATCCTCCAGGGACCACTGCTCATTTTCTTCTGAATGGTCTTACTGAGGTACGCCATATTTGACACTAAACTTTCTTTTGTCCTATGCTGTACTTATTTTTCCTTAGATTTGTAGGTCACTTGGAGGCCATTCCAATCTCTCATATTTCCACACTCTGACAAAATTATCGTGGCCAAATGCTTATCTGAGAATCAGGTCCTATTCCGAGGCATATGGGCCTGTGTCTGGTACCTGGAAGAGAGAGTCATGCCCCAGGGGTCTGATCTCCAGTCACATCTCTCTCCCTATCTTCCTCCACCTACCATGCATTGCCCAGAGATCATCCCTATGGATGAGATTGAGAGTTTGGTGGATAGAGTATGGGATGAATCATTTCTTGACCGAGATAGGGAGTACAAAGCCTTCCTGGAGGAGGAGACAGTATACACCCCTCTTGGTCTTGATGGTCTAGTGGTATGTTACCCTTTCTAGAGTATTTCCTTCATGCTTCAACTTCCTTTTGTTTTGATCTTAACTAATGTTCTTTCAGGGGAGAACACGACATGTAGACCCTTCAACTATTCAGTTGTATGTTAGTGCTCTTGATGCTTCGCAAGTTGGACCCTCTATTAGTGCTAGTGGGTCTCTCAGAGTAGCTAACATCCCCTTCTGTGGCTTTCTTACTTCGTGCTATCCCAAAGCGGCCAACCTCAGCCTCTCTCATCTTTTGCAGTGGAGCACAGATGTAGATGCTTCCCTTGGGCTGCCCATTCCTTATAACTATGTGAGTATTTGATCATCCTTGAATTGACTCTTGACTTCCTTTTGCTGATATGTTCTTTCTCAGGTGTCTCCGGAGGTCTATTCTGATATCAGGAGGATGCATTATGGCTTATGCGAGACGATTGTTGCCAAGGTATTTCCCACTTTCCTCTTTCTTTTGGCCTTCTTCTTTAGTTATTCTTCTTCTTGATTCTTTCCTGTATTCCTTAGGATTCACCTTAGAGAGCAAAGTTAGTTCCTACGAGCAGGAAATTGCACAACTGGATGCACTGATTCAGGATATGTCACAGAGGCTGGAGTAGACTAGACTAGTATCCACGGGTTCCCTGGTACTCCATGGGGGTGACTCAGAGTATGGTTCAGATGATGACTTTACCCCTTAGGGACCTGTTCCTGTAGTTCCTACAAGTGTAAACACATGTATATATTTTCTTTTTCTTTTTCTCTCCTCCTTTTATTTTGGCATCTTATGAGTGGAAATCTATCTTTGACACAAAGAAAAACTTTTCTTTTTGTTTTTGTTTGTGGTTTGTAATGTTTAGGCATAATCAATTCAACAACTCAAGTCGTAATTAGAATAATCGGGATAACACAAAAATCCAAATACTTCCTCATACTATTACCAAGTGAATTACATGGAAAGGGGAACAACTTTCCTACCATAAACAGGATAGGTAGGTAATAAGGTGGGAAGACAATTCTTGAGGTGGGTAAAAATTCACTAACTCTTTTGGGTCCATCACCTCGAGCCTATATTGTTGGTCGATGTACGTAAGCAAATAAAAGGATGTGTGAGTCAATCCCATCAACTTGATGAAACTGTAGCCAGGGGTCTTAATTAGAAAATCTTCTTGTGGCCTCCCTGGGCACCTTCACATGATATCTTGCATAGTCCTTTCTTATAGGTACCTTTCCCAGTTAGTCATGAAGTTGAATTTCAGAACTTCCCTCTTATCCTGGTAGCAAAGAGCTCTGAGTGGGCCTCCTTTTAATGGCTTAGTTAACTTCAGTTTTTCAAGGAGCCAAATTTGAAAAATAGTAGGACTCCCCTGATAATGATTTAGTTCGAATCTATGGCTATGAGCCTACGAGGTATGTGATCCTTTTAATATACCCGTAGGTACAAGATCAAGGGGGTGACTTCATTGCCCATTACTCGTGACTATACATGAGGTTAAGCAACTGGCCACGGGGTGGTGGAACCGTGAGTGATTGTGTGCAAAAGAGTAATGTGGGAATATCATCATTCGATCTCAAAATGTCATAAAGTGCGTGGACCTCCCCAAGGGTGCTGGCACAATCATGAACATCCTTTCCATTTAATAATACCCCACACCCTTGTACAGGAAGCAGGTATCATTTGCTCTTAGAATACTTTCCATGACTTGCGTTGATCTCCCCGAGGGTGCGAGCATGACAGGGAGTCCCTCGCCAAATGATTTAACTTCGAGCACGATGCATGATGCTGTTAGCAAATACAATAACAAACATGGGGTTAGCCAAACACGTTTTCAAGCAAACATGGTGAAAATGTTCTTGCATTTAAAGGTAGCATCTAGTATTGAAAGCTTGACATTTATCCCCAGTGGAGTCGCCACTGTGAGGGTGGTGGCCAAAGATTGATAACTTCATGAGTCACCCATTCTGTCCTCTCTCCTCTCTGTTCTCCTTTCATGGGGGAGGGGTGATGTTGTGTGTGCTTTGCCTATGGGCCCCACACCCCTGTATCGCCATTCGAAGATACATGGAGGCCTATTTCATAAGAGTGTACAGTTTGTCATTTTAGACAGGGGTTTGATGATGGTTTAATATAGGGATCGAGATCATGCAAAAGGATTTGGAGTCGTCACCTAGGATTATGGGCCTAGGTCCCAGGGGTGGGCCTATTTCTAGAGAAAAGGGTACTAAAGCTGGTCTGGTCCAAAGATTTAGGGTGTCAGGTTATAGAATTGGGAAGGTGTTAGACACCCAATCTACCCCATTCAATCGATCTTCCTATTAGATGCTTAAGAACTAAAATTTTTCATAATTATTCTTATTCCACATGTTTTTCCAAGTTATCACAAATATATACATTGACTTAATTTAAAGGACTATGTACACTAAAACAATGTCTATATAAAGTCTACAAGATGACAATTCGGTTGAAAAACTGTACTTGAACTTAACCCCTGTTTTGGGTCAAGAGGGGTGGGCCCCTGATTAGTACCGTCTTAGACTATCTTTTGGATTCTCCTGGCTCAGGGGAAGATTATTTTGACCTCCAACTTCCTTTCTCGAGAGATTTTGATTGTGATTATATTTGGGCAGAGCTTTGACTAGGGAAGGCTATTTTTAGATTTGGATTCAGACAAAGCTTTGGCAAGAGAAGGCTATTTTTGGGCTTCGAATGAGGTGGAACTCTGACAGAGCTTTCATTGGGGATAGGCTATGGGAGGGCTAGGCTGAGGTGGCACTCCAATAGAACTTCCGCTAGGGATAGGCTAGGGGAGGGATAGGTTGAGGTGGCACTCCGACAAAGCTTTCGCTGGGAATGGCTATTTCTAAAAAAAATGGATTGACCTAAAAATGGATTGAAGATCCTCAAAGCCCCAAAGAACACTTTGAAAATCCAAGCAGAACTTCGTATCTTGACAAAGATCTCTTCGTAGACCCGGAGAACCTCAAAGGGGGGGATTTTGACATTAGGTAAAGATCAAGAACACTAAAAAACATACTATTTTTGGAAAAAAATGGATTGAGCTACAAACTTGAAATGAAGATCTTTAAGATCCCAAAGAACACTTCAAAGATCCGAACAAAATTTTGGATCTTGACGAAGATCACTCTAAAGACCCAAAGAAGACTACAAGGTAAGGAGTGTTAATTGAACCAATTAGACTGATATATTGAGAAGGTCAGGCAGGCTAGAAGATTACAAGGTAAGGAGTGTTAATTGAACCCATTAGACTGATTTATTGAGAAGGTCAGGCAGGATAGGCTTAACTTAATTATTTGGCTGACAGGGACCATGACTATGGGAAGAGCTCACTAGCAGCAAGTAGCTTCAAGCAACGAGCTCTTCACGATCTGGCTATAGTGTGCTAGTTGGTTAAGCCATGCAAAATGTCGAACGAGTTGGGTAGGAAGTGTATAGCCAACTTATAGATTGATTTGGGTGGTTTCAAGCCCGACGTCGAGGTCCTTGGGGATGGGTATGATCAGCTGAGGCCTAAACCTCACATGGGAGGAGCATATCATCAGACGTGTTCGGGGAGGAGGAGAGAGGGCAGAGCTTCACTTCCTAAGTGGGGCATTTTTTGGTGTGGTTAAATCCAAAGGAGGGGGTATTTATAGTATTTTTGGGCCCAAGGGGAGAAGAGAGAATTCTTTTAACCATTGGACAAAAAGGAGTTTTGGACTAAAGTGGGTGAAGAGGTCTTTTTAACCTATGGACAAAAGGGTTTTTTGGACTAAAGTGGTTGAAAAGTGTTTTCTAACCAATGGACAAAAGGGGGTTTTTGGACTAACGGAAGGAGAGGGAAATTTTAGCCAATAGGGGCAAAATGTGGGTTTTTGGACTAATAGGAGGTTACGGCATAGGGTATGCCAGTGGAGTAGTGCATATGTGAAAATGGGTGAAGAGGAAATTTCTTCACCCGTCGGGCTAGTGGAATGCAAATCCCCGCCGTCGACGGTGGCACACAAGGTTGGGTTGAAATGCATGAGGTATGACCATCACAGATGCACAGGAGGGCAGGCATGGTGCAAGGATGGGTAGGCAATGTGCACCAGTTGAGTCAACACAGTGCATGGGCTGGGCATGCATGGGGCAAGGATGAGCAGGCATAATGCACGGGCTAGCCTGCAGCCGTGCATGGGCTAGCCAATAGCAGGGGTAGGCTACGGTAGGAAATGGTGCTGGTAGTAGCCAATGGGGGCACTGGAAATAGCCAACAAGTGCACGGGATGGGTTATGTGGGGGTGTGCACAGTGCGTGCACAAATTATGGAATTTCTTGGTGACGAATGCCAGAGATTCAACAGTCCGATTTTGACGTGCCATATATCATCAGAATCATATTTCGGAGCACTATCCATCCATACAGTCACATTGATCGGATTCCTTCGTGTATAAAAAGTCAAATTTGGACCCTCTTCTCTCTCGCATGGGGGTTTCTAGGGTTTTCAAGTAGGGGATAAAGTTGGGGTATTTGGGTAGGTAGGGAATTTTCCCAGGTTCCAGCAAGCTTGCCAGTTTGCAAGGCATACATATGGGAACATGGAATTTTTTTATGATGATTGTGGGAAATCCTACGGTCCAATTTTGAAGTGCCATATATCATCCGAATCGTATTTTTGAGCACTATCCATCTGTATGATCATCTTGACTAAATTCCTTCATTTATAAAAAGTTAAATTTGGACCCTCTACTCTCCCTCGTGGGGGTTTCTAGGGTTTTCAAATAGGTGGGGAATGTTTCAGGGTTTTCTAGGTCAATCATCATCTTTGTTAATAGGACATCGGAAGTTGAGTCTAAGATCCGAATTTCATCATAGCCGAAGGAGGGTGATAAAATTGGGTGTCTACAACAGGATGGTACCTACGTCATCATCTAAAAAGCAGCATGCATATGGTGTGAGCTACAACAAGCTCAGTGAGGGATGGGGTTCATGAAAGCATATGCACATAGTCCATGATGTAAGAATGATGAAATTTATTTTACTTTAAACCACCTAACATACAATTAAGTCGGGTTCATACTACTATGATGCATTAAGCTGTATCCCTGGTCCTGAGAATCGCACATTAGTCACCCAACGATATAAGCCTTATTCATGATTAGAAGCCTGCCGGTCCTAGAATGTGATCATTGGTCACCCAACAAACACTGATAACCCACTATTGGCACTCACAACATCAAAATTACCCTTGGCCAAGGTGAATTAGTTTTTGTTTTCGAAAACAATCACAACATACTGTGGAAGTGGCATTCCAGAAGGGCTCATCAAACGTACCACGATTCGGTTATCCAACACCTTATCCCCTATTGGTAAGGGATTGTAGCAGAGAAAATGTGACCTAACCACAATATGCTACATGTGTTTCATAAAGATACAATTAGTATGGAATACGATACCGGAATTACCATCAGCCACATCACATCCATGTCCATGCCTATCTAGCATACATACAATTTAGTATGGGATAAATTACCATTGACCACACCATGCACCCATATCCAAGTATGGCTATGGCATACATGACATTAGAATTACCATCAGTCACATTGTGCACCCAATGCATCATGCAATCATCCACACGGTGATCACGGTATCAAAACTAACTCAACTGCACTGGATCCAGTCACAGTCCAAAAAACAGATGCAGTTCTATAACAATTAAACATGTTATACAGTTCAAATATATCATACAAATAGTTGAATTAGCTAAAAATGATTGCTATGGCATGCACGTAATTCTATAATGTTAAAACACCCCAACAAAATGTCAAACCACCATTCACTTTATTTGTCAATTGGACGAGTGAAAGTTCTAAAGTTGTATACTTGATTCAAACCTTGCTAGGCCTCACCAATTTGTGATCATCTCTATCCTAGGTACAAGGGTAAAATGGGGTTAACTTATGCTGAGAAAATCTAGGGGGACCTACAGGGTTTGACCCAAAAAGTATCAGAACACTCAAAATTGATAGTTCAAAAAGTGTCACCGGGTTTAGGGTTCAGGTCACTGGATTGACATTGTATGAATCCAGTGTCCTGGATAAAGGCCACTTAAGGTCTTAGGGTTCACCAAATTTGGGTCACCGGATTGACCTTGTCCTTCCGGTGGGTCTCCTTTTGGTAGCCAACCCAGAAATGCAACAACCCTGTGGGGGCTTGCCAGCTCAGGCCAGATTGTCGGGATTTATTCCGTAGAGATTATAGGGGATCTTCCCACTTGTTATTTAATCCAACCTATTTATGTTTCCACTGATCCATTTGGGAGATACAACAAAGAAATGATCAAAACCCTAACCTCCTTATTTTACCAAATTGTCACCGGAGCTTGGGTAGCTTGGTTTGAGCTCGGGAAACACGCTAGGGAGTGCAATGCACACTAACCTGACCATCAAGAGTCACCAGGGTCAAAGCGTACAACTCTAACCCAGAGAATCCATGGTTTGGCCAAAAACCAAAAACTAAAAATGACGGGAAAAGGGTTTGGGAAGGTAGCACATACCTTCAACAGCAATCGGCAACCACACGTGTAGCTTGGAGCTTCCCATTCCTTCTTCTCCTTCTCCTTTTCCTCTTTTCCCTCCCTCTCCTATGTTTTGTAAAAGTGAGAAATGAGCCTATTTGCTCATTTCTCCCTTATATAGAGCCTTAGGGGCTATTTGCCTATGTGCTTGTTTGGGATTAAAATGGGTTAAAATGTTGGTTGAGTCATGCGAGCCCACCAAATTTGACTCACAAGGTGTCCAAGTCATAGGGAAAGGTGCAAAATAGTGTGGGTTGTTGGTTGGAGATGGTTATGATGCTTGTAGTGGGACCCATGGGCATTTGAGCCATTTTAGTATAGCAAGCACCTTCAGATTTAGGTCACCGGATTAAGGTGTTGTTTCTTATGAGTTGTTTCCAGTGGTCATCCTAGTGTTGTGTTTGACAGCCTTCTGTCCTGCCATTGCAACCACTAGGGGGTTAGCGTAGGGATGTGTGTAAGGTTTTCCCAGAAATTTCCAACAAGTGAGGGCATTCAAGTGGGAGGTGCTAGGTCACTCATCGCTTAGGCTTGGAAGGCTTGAGTCCTTTCGAGTTCTTCAGGAGAGCCCTGCATTAGCAGTCAGGTGAATCCTTTCTTCGAGATAGTAGATTGCCACAATCTAGAAGTCATTGGTACTGATGACGTTCGGTGTGAGACCTATCACAAAAGTTCAAATTTGTCTAGATTAGGGCATTAGTGTAACAACTTGTGTTAATAATTCCTAAATTGAGTAGATACAAATATGCTAGAGATCTAAACAGTGCACACTAGAATATATAGTTTCTAGATATAAGAAAATTCCTATATCAACCTAGGCACCCCCTCAAGGTGGAGGACTAGCTCAATGGACCTTCAGTGTGTCTTTCAAAAACTGGAAATGAGCCATTGATAAAGGTTTGGTGAATGCATCAGCAATCAAATCAGAGATAGCAATAAATTGAATAGATAATTATCGATTGGCAACTTGTTAGTGAACAAAATGATAATCAATCTTAATGTGTTTGGTGCATGCATGGAATACCGGATTCAAAGAAAATTAAGTAGCACCAATATTATCACACTAATGGATTGGAGGCCCCTTAAGAGTAAACTCCAACTCGTGAAATAGAGCCTCGAGCCATATCAGCTCAGTTGACGCATCAGACAAGGCTATGTACTCAGACTTGGCAAAGGAATGTGCAGTTGTCTTCTGCTCGAGAATTTCATGAGATCAAATTTAGACTGAAAAAAATGGCATAGGCTCCAGTAGATAGAAAATCAATGTTCCTACTTGCCTAATTAGCATCAGAAAAATCTTGCAAAGAGAGACTGGAAAATCATTCAATGAGAAGGCCATGAGTCATGGTATATTTTAAATAAAGCAAAATACGCTTCACAGCGGTCTAGTGGGGTTCTATATGGGAATGCATGTAGTGACAAACTCTATTAATGGCAAAGGCAACATCATGATGGGTGAGAGTGACATACTGAAGAGCACCAACAATCATACGGCATCATGTGGGATCATTCATGAGGGCACCCCTTGAATGAGAGATCGGTGGAGTTGTAGCCATGGGAGTCATAATGGGTTTCCAGTCACTCATACCGGCACAATGGAGAAGAACCTTGATATAGCAAGACTACGACAATAGCACTCCTGTATGATGAGATATTATCTCGACCCCTAAAAAGAAATTAAGTGGTCCCAAGTCTTTAATGGAAAACTTTGTAGCCAACTTTTCCAATAAAACAGTCACTAGAGAAGCAATGTTACTGGTGACAATAATATTATCAACATGAATTAAAACATAAATCAACAGAGAGCTCTTTTTGTAGATAAATAATGAAGGATCAGCGCGAGATGCCAAGAATCTAGGCCTAGGGGTTTGCTTGAGACCATATGGACCTGTGCAACTTACAAACATGGTGAGGCCTAGCTGGACCCTCAAAATAAGGAGACAACTAAAAATAGCTCCTTGGCCAACCATGCAGGATAGCAATATGGACATCCAGTTGACGTGTGGAGCATCCTTAAGAGAGAGCAATGGCTAGGATGGAGCAAATGGTTGTTGATTTCACCACAGGGCTGAAAGTATTAGTGCGATCAAGGCCCTCAAGTTGATAAAAACCTTTGGCTACGAGCAGAGCCTTATACCATTCCAGTGACCCATCAGCCTTGTGCTTGATCTAGTGCACCCATTTTCAGCCAACCAAATTCATATGGGAGGAAAGATGCACAAGAGTCTAAGTGCCACTTTTTAACAGAGTTTGAAACTCCTCAAACATCGTAAGTTGCAACTCTAGATTTTTTTTTTGGCTTGGGAGTAGCAATTGGGCACATTAGTGAGGGAGGTGGTGGTAGAGGGGGCATTAGGAAGTGGAGCCTAGGCATAAGACATAAGCTGCATATGGTACTCATGCTAAGGGGGAGCTAGGGTGGAAGTGGCATCAGGGATGGTGGTAGGGGTGGGTTAGGAGAGAGGGGCTGAGGAGAAGAGTTGTACAAGTCGATTAAGGGATTGATCCTAAGGGGGGTAGTAGGCATGCGATTGTGGGAGGTGAGTCAAGAAGGGACGAGGTAGGCGTAGACATGGGAGAAGGAGGATTAGGAAGTATAGGGGTAGGTGCAGGGGAGGAGAGAGGTGAGGGAGGAGGGATACAGGTAGGTAGAGTACCCTAGGGAGCAAATTGGGATGTAGGAATGGAAGAGGGTGGAGGACCAAGTAGGCAAGTGGTAAAGGGAAAGGCAAATTCATCAAACCGAACATGGTGTGCTATATACATACGGTTGGTGGACAAATCCAGACACCTATGACTAGTATGAGACAAACTATAACTGAGGAAAATATAGGGAGTGGAGCGTGAATCCATCTTGTGGCGATTGTAAAGCCTAAGATAGGGAAAACATATATAGCCAAAAATATGCGAATATGAATAGTCTAGTTGGTGCTCGGTCACAAGTTGGAAGAAAGTGACATGATTGGAAGCATGGAAGGGCATGCGATTCATAAAATAAACGACAAAGTTAAAGGAAAAATCCCAATACTATTAAGGGATAGAAGCATGGGCAATGAGGGTGAGACTAGTCTCCATAATATGGCGATGGAGTCATTCCATAGACCCTTGTTGTTCATGTGTGTGTGGGCAAGACAACGATGGGAGATACCAATTCAGTTAAAAAAAATGATGGGGGAGATCGATACTCACTGGCCCAATCAATTTGCATAACTTTAATTTTTTGAGAGAATTGTCATTCAACCAAAGGTTGAAAACGAAGGAAGGTTGGAAACACATAAAATTTATTTTTTAAAGGATAAAACCGAATATAATTTGTCGTCAATAAAGATTACAAAATATTTATAGCCCTTCACAGACAGAGAATAAAATGGTCCCCATACATCACTATGAATAACATCAAAAGGGAACATATTATGAGTGTGAGTCTCCTTTAACAACAAAAGACTAGCCTTGCCTAATTGACAGGCTGGATAAATTGACTTGAGCTTTGGAGACTGACACGGCATGTTATTAATAGGCAACATAAAATGTAAAAGACTCTCATGGGGGTAACCAAGTTGGTGATGCTCCTTTACAAGAAAATGAAAAGGTTAAAACTCAAAGTAAATATTATTATCACTAGTAAATTTCTAGATAGATAAAAGAGGCTTAGTTATAGTAGGAACATGAAGAACAATATTTAAATGAAAAGCATGTGTAGAGGAAAGAGAGGGAACAAAAGATTAACCAATATGGGAAATGGAAAGGCCCTTACCATTACCAACATTAAGCTTATTAGAATCATTTTAATTGTCATAGGAAGAGAGAGATTAAATGTTAGGAGTGACATGGTGGGTGGCACTTGAGTCAAGGTACCACGTCAGGGTGGAGGATGGATGGCAAGATGGGGTTGGGAGAAGAGGAGGGTTATGGTATTAGCCAGGGTTTCTAAAATGAGTGGCTTGTTGTTGGTTATATTAGGTATAGTAGGGTTGGGTAAAGTGTGTTAGAGCTTGGTTAGTAGGGAGATAGAAGCAGGTTTGAGCTGTGTGTTTGGTTTAACGATAGGTGATGTAGAAGAGGCCACCATGACCACCATGACCCCCATGGACAGCACACACTCCACGTGTCACACCCCACTTCCAGTAGACCCAACTTACCATTAGGAATACCAGTGGTGTGAGTAAGATGCTTACCAGTCATACCAACCTACCAGGATCTCTGATAGCAGTACCTTAACATTCACAATCTTATAACAGGAACCAAACCAGTAGTAGCGGAATCAGAGTATAATAGCAAAATCATAATTAAAATGGGGAATCATCTAATGATATCATATATACATAACCAAGTTTTTTTCATTACAATAATTCAAGACTTATACATAATAAGCCCAAAAGCATACAAATCACCAGTTTGATACCAGAGTAATCAAAAGAGATCCATGCAGCTCAAGGAGCCGTGTATGTATAGTAGTCACAAGCACAATCCTGATCATGCTCTTCGGCTTCTGACATCCACCAGTCACCTACTCCATAGTCAGGCCTCGATGAGGTTGAGTCACCACCTAACGGCACTATTGTACCTGCATCATCAAAGTAGTATATACGTGGGGTGAGCTTCCAACTTGCTTAGTGAGGGGTGGGGTTCATGCACAACCAAAGACAAACATTCACATATAAAATATTCCATGATGAGATGGATACAGAAATTAAACACATAGTCCATGATGCGAATGGTGCAATCCATTTATTTATCAAACCACCTAACAATTCAACTAAGTCTGGTAAATACTACTACGACACATTAGGTTGTATCTCTGGGCCTAACACACACATCAGTCACCCAGTGATACAAACCCTAGTCGTGATTAGGACATTGCTATTTGAGATTTAAAAGTAACCGCAAGCGTACGGATCAGTGAACCTAACGGGTCAAATACAAGGAGAGCAGCCACTTTATTTTATGGTTTCTTTAGTAATGTGAAAGTGCACAGATTGATTAGGGTGATCTATTTCTAACTACTGCCCTAATACAAATGCATATAAAACGTCCTTACCAACACATCTAGGAATTTAAATACCTCAAACTACACAGATAAAATGGAACTAATTGAAAGTAAAAGTGCTGAAATAACAAGCAAAAGTGCAACTAAAAGGGAAGAAAGCTAGAGAGAGGCACACAAGTAGGTTTCTCTACTTAGCCCGAGGGATGCACCACAAAAATGCAAGCTTCCCTACTTAACTAGAGAGTAACTTTATAAGGGCTTCACTAATTAGCTTTAGGGCAAGGCAGGTGAAGTAAATAACTAAAACTAAAGGCAATAAAAGGATGGTTCTATAGCTAGAGAGGGGAAAAGCCAACACATGCATCTAACCAAGGACCCTGGGGGAAAGAAAAAACAATAAAGTAGAACTGAAATTAAAAACCTAAGTTAAGAATGAATGGGTAGCCAGAAAAGGGAATGAGAGGGGGGAGAGAAGACTTATGAAAAGGCCTACAACCTGAACTTTCATACTTGAATTAAACTTGATTGTTTCTTGTTTGATTTGAAATACTACCAGCCCTAAAAATCAGATCTGGAATAAACCAAATCTGAAATTGCTAGGCTTGGGGAAGACAAATCTGAACTTGAAAACTTGTGCTCCACACTTGGTTCTTGTCACTTAGAATTAAGCCTAGAATAAGAAAGTAAAATAACATATGAATTCCACGAACAATAAACATAAAAAAAAAAGAACTTGCATTCATTAAATAAACATTCATTACATAAGTGCTTAAACCAAAAAGTAAGAAGAAGACTAGAAGAAGAACTAGAGAAATGCTAGAGAAAATAAAACCCTAAAAGTGAAGTGCTAGAGAAAAAACCATAATAAAGAATTGCTAGAGAGAGAGAGGAAACCTAATTGTGAAGTGCACTCTGCCCCCTCTTGTATGATGTTTATTTATAGGGAATAGGGGAGAGGGGGTCCAACGATTAGGGTTTGATGATGATGTGGATGAGAGAGAAGAGAAAGGGAGAGAAATCATAGGAGATGAGGATCTCCACGATTTAGGTTTCCTAATTAGAGTTTTTTTTTTTGTCTAAGGTGATGATGTGGAGAAGAGAGAAGAGAGAAAGGATAGAAAGGAGAGGAGTCCAACGACTTGGGTGTGGTTAGGTGGAGGAGAGAGAAGAGAGAGAGGGAGAGAAATCGTAGGAGATGAGGATCTCCCACGATTTGGGTTTCTTTCCTTTTTTTCTATTTTTTTATTTTTATCTCTCTTAAACTTGCACACAAACCATTTCTTAGATAATTTCTCTCGCTTGGAAAATCTTCTAATTTATTGGGAAATCCCTTGTCTTTAAGTAGGTGGAAAATAGGAGATCTTGAACAAAATCTCCTAAAAAATAGGAGAGAGAAAGTCTTCAACACACAAGGGGGAGAATGTGTCATCCAAGGTGGGTCCCTCTTGTTTTCTTGGCATCTGGAATTTTCTCTTGTACCCCAGGGACAATTGTAGACAAGCTGGGCTAGCATCTCGATTCTCTTCTAGTCCATTATTCTGTTTCTGGCCCCAAAAAGAATAATCAAGTGTACGGGTGTCTAAACAAATGTGTACTTTTAATACAACACATCCATCTTGCTCAAAATTTCATCCTCTTTGTAGCCATGAAAAGAAATAGGATCTCTTTACGTGTAAAATTGGAGTTATGATGCCCAAAAGTCCTTAAGGCCTTGTAAATGCAAAACCTACAAAAAGAGAGTAAAGCCTAAGACAGCTCCATTCTAAATATGTTAAATACATGCTTTTTACCCTAAGATTTCACACATAAATGTGCTCATCAGAATTCCCCCAAACTTAGACTTTGCTAGTCCTAGAGCAAAACAAAAAGAGTAAAAAGTAAACACAAAAAACCTAACTCACTTTCATAGGAATCACGGCTGCACTTAGCATATGCAACAAGGCTTTAAACCCCTAAGTCACCCCTAGTGGACGAGTTGTGTCTCGTGGGTATTTGCAATGAATATAAACCCAAAATTCAAAGAAAAAAAAAAAAAAAAAAAAAAAAAAAACAAATCCTACCCTTGGCTAAAGGTAAGGGCCATACTAATCTGGAGCAAAGATAATTCTTCTTATACTTGATCTAGGGACCCCGACACTTGAATTTTTATTACCCCATATCAATTTCTGGTACAAGCATATTTCTTAATTTGGAACTCACCTTGTCTTTTTCAAAACATTCTTATCTTAAGGCAATACCACTTGTGAAGTAATAAGGAACCAAGGACTAAGGTGTTAGAGTGTTTTTTACCAAACATGTTACCAAGGCATTGATGACATTTACACATACTTTCTTGCTGTGTGGTTTTCTTTCTTTTATTCTTTTTTTTCTTTTTTAATAATAATAAACTCTATTCTACTCCACTACTATTAGCCTGAATGACATGGTGGAGAAACACCAGACACCTAAGTTACTATGTAGCTTCTGTTTTTGCCTATGCCCACATAGACAATGATGCCAGAGTTCTTTTAGAAATTTTTTCCCTAAGAGTTTCTATCAAGACACCACGCTTCCTGAGGCACAATGCCCTGTCTAGTTCCAAGAAAATCAACATTTATTTCACTTTCCACACTTCATTTAAAATTGCATATTTGTCAACTCATGCCAATCTAAAAAGAAAGTCCCAACTCCAAATCAAGAGTACAAGGAACCCACAGACTTACATATGGTCTAACACCATAAAACAAGGGTTTCTTACTTTTCAAAAGAGAGTCCCATCTCAAGACACATGCTTGTTTCTTTTTTCTCAATAAGGTTTTTATGTGTTCAAGATGGGTACCATAATCAAAATTATTACTTTCATACATCAAGCAACTGATTGGTATAGTCATTAGCCAAAAGCCAAAGTAGGACTTATATACTTAGAAAGCTTAAAAAAAGAAAAGAAAAACAAACAAAAACAAAGGAAAAAAAAAAAACTAGTTTCCCTTCCCCACACTTAAGTCATCTAATGTCCTTAATGTATGGAAAGAATTAAAAGCAAAGACAATGCAAGGGGTTATACCTAGGAAAAAGTTAGTCATCTGTGTAAAGAGGTTCATGGAGATCCCTAAACTCTTCACTAGTAGCAGTAGGAAGCTCGAGGAATGGTTTTAAACGCTGACCATTAACATTCAAAAGTAAACATGTTCCTAGATTCAGAATCTCAACAACCCCATGAGATATACATTATGTATAATAAACGGGCCATCCCATCGGGATCTAAGATTACGAGGGAAAAAGTGCAATTGAGAGTTGTACAATAAGACCTTATCACCAATTGCCAAAGATTTGCATAGAATGTGCTTATCATGGAAGGCTTTGATTTTTTTCTTGAAAATTCTAGAACTTTCATAGGTATCATTCCTTAGTTCCTCCAACTCAGATAGTTGGAGCCTACGATGAATACTAGCATCAGACAAATCAAAGTTGAACTTCTTAATGGCCTAAAAGGACTTATGTTCCAATTCAACTAGTAAGTGACATGCTTTTCCATACAACAAACGGTAGGGAGACTGACCAAGGTCAGTCTTGAATGCAGTCTGATTGGCTCACAAGGCATCAATGAGCCTAAGGGACCAATCTTTGTGGTTGGGATTAATAATTTTTTCCAAAATTTGTTTGATTTGCCTATTAGACACCTCCACTTGGCCACTAGTTTGGGGGTGACAAGGGGTAGCTAACTTATGGGTGATCCCAAACTTTTTCAGCAAGGCCTCAAAAGGCCGATTACAGAAATGAGTACCCCTATCACTAATTATAGCATGCAGTATACCAAAGTGGAAAAAAATATTCTCTTTGAGAAACTAGACTATCACTTTGTGGTTATTAGATTTACAAGGTATGGCCTCTATCCATTTAGAAACATAATAAATGGCCAAAAGTATGTATAAATTCCCAAAGGAATTAGGGAATGGTCCCATGAAATTGATGCCTCACACATCAAAGTTCTCAACTACCAAAATAGGGTTAAGGGGCATCATGTTCCTCTTATTAATATAGTAAAAAGACTGGCAAGCAGGACAAGCCTTGCAAAAATCAAAACCATCTATAAAAAGAGTGGATCAATAAAATCTACATTGGAGAACCTTTGTGGCAGTCTTCTTCGGTCCAAAGTGTCCACCACATGCATGATCATGGAAAAAAGATAAAATTGAGTGTTGCTCATGATCAGGCACACAACACTTGATAATTTGGTCAGGACAAACTTTGAAAAGTAGGGACCATCCCAAAAGAAATGCTTAACTTGTGAAAGAAATCGATACCTATCTTGAGTGGACTAGTGATCCTGAGTCACACCCGAAACTAAGAAGTTGACAATGTCAGCAAACCATGGTTCACCGGACACTACAAGTCTGTTCATGTAGAAAATGCTCGTTGATTGGAGAATCGACAGTCAAGGAATTGGGAAGCCATGATAAATGGTCTGCAACTAGGTTTTCACTTCCTTTCTTATCCCTAATTTTCAAATTAAACTCTTGCAAAAGTAAAACCCACCTAATGAGAAGGGCTTTGGCATCCTTCTTCCGAACAAAGTATCTAAGAGCGGAATGATCAGTATACACCACCACATGTGAACCAAGTGAGACTAGAACTTTTCTAACGCAAACACAATAGCTAAAAATTCTTTTTTAGTGATTGTATAGTTGAGTTGTGCATCATTGAGGGTCCTACTAGCATAGTAAATGACAGTGGGCAGCTTATTAATCTTTTAACCCAAAATCATTTCTATGGCAAAATCTAAAGCATCACACATCAGTTCAAAATGGTCTATCCAAACAGGTGGTTGAACAATGGGTGCATTAGCCAACTCCTTCTTAAGTTGCTTGAAGGATTCTAGGCACTCTTTAGAAAACTCAAAAGTTTGATCTTTAATAAGTAGTGTAGTGAGAGGCCGGGTTAACTAACTATAGTCTATAATGAACCCTCTGTAAAAGCTAGCATGGGCCAGAAAAGACCGGACATCCTTAACAAATTAGGGAGGTGGTAAATTATCAATTAAATCTGCTTTGGCTCTATCTGCCTTAATTCCCTTCTTGGGTACTATATGGCCTAAAACAATATCAGATTTAACCATAAAATGGCATTTCTCCCAATTCAAAACTAAATTCTTAGATTGTACCTTTTCAAAACTAGAGAAAGATGGTGAAGACACTTAGAATAGGTATTCCTATGAAGAGAAAAGTCATCCATAAATACCTCTAAGAATGTTTTGACTATGTCAGAAAAGATTCTCATCATGCATCGTTGGAACATAGGAGGGGAATTGCAAAGCCGAAAGGGTATACATTTGTAGGAAAATGTTCGATATGTACATGTAAAAGTGGAAAGTGGTCTTATGTTGATCTTCTAAAGCAGTTGGGATCTAGTTATAGCCAAAATATCCATCAAGAAAATAATAGTATTCATGTCCAGCTAACCTCTCTAACATCTGGTCAATGAATGATAATGGGAAGGGGTCCTTCCAGATTGGAGCATTAAGTTTCATGTAGACTATGCATACTCTCCACCATAATTGGACATGGGTTGGAATTAGTTTGTTATTGGCAGTGGGAACTACAGTAACACTAGACTTCTTAGGCACTACCTGAATTGGGCTTACCCATTGGCTATCAGAAATATGATACATTATTCCATGATTTAAGCACTTTAGAATATCTTTCTTAATGGCTTCCATCATCATTGAATTAGCTCTTCTTTGGGGTTCCATGGATGGTTTGGAATCCTCCATAAGATGTATATGATGTTGCACAATAGAAGGGTTGATACCCTTGAGCAGCCATGGTCCAACCTAGGGCTTTCTTATTGTCTTTTAACACTTTAAGTAACTCCTCTTCCTTGCTAGAAGTCAAATCTGAAGAAATTATTATTGGAAGAGTCTAGTTAGGGCCTAGGAAAGCATACCTCAAATTAGATGGCAACTCCTTAAGATCTAGCTTAGGGGGCTCAACTATGGTAGATTTGGGAATGGAATTGGAAAG
The DNA here is from genome assembly GCF_013358625.1 of Macadamia integrifolia. Lineage (NCBI taxonomy): Eukaryota > Viridiplantae > Streptophyta > Magnoliopsida > Proteales > Proteaceae > Macadamia > Macadamia integrifolia. The sequence goes on from NW_024868167.1 coordinate 348,788, forward strand.
GGGTCCTAAGGGTTCCACAGGTGTGTAAAGACTCAAGACTTCAGAAAAGAAACTTTCACTATTATTATCCAACTCATCCAGACACTCTTGAAATTCTGAATGAAAATCAATATCAAAGTTGGTAATTAAATAATAAGGAATATTCAAAAAATCCTCAAGCATATTGATCTCTTCTTCCATATGTGGTTGCTTGCCTATCCTAAACATGTTAAACTCAATAATTTGGTTGTCAAAAGTTAACCTTAGGAAACCATTCTGACAATTGATTCATGCGTTACTAGTAGGGAGGCATAGTCTTCCTAGAATTATTGGGATCTTATCCTTGGTTGAGAAGGGCTTGGTATCTAACACAATGAAATCAACAGGGAAATAAATTTCCCCACCTTAAGTAAGACATCCTCAACCATCCCTTTAGGAATCTTAACAGACCTATCTGCCAAATGAAGAGTAGTTCTAGTGACTTTCAATTCTCCTAATCCTAGTTGCTTGTACACATGGTAAGGAAAAAGGTTCACACTTGCGCCAAGGTCAAGTAAGGCAATATAGGTGTTGCCTATGACATGAGCTATGGTAGGGCTCCCTGGATCCTTATACATGGTTGCTATAGGGTGAGTAATTATGAAACTAATGTTACCTTCCAAGAATGCCTTTTTGGGCACACTCATGATACGTTTGTGAGTACACAAATCTTTCAGGACATTTGCATAGGTGGGGATCTGGGATATGGCATCCAAAAGAGGGATGTTTACTTCTACCTTTTTGAAGAGTTCTAAAATCTTGTCCATGGAAGCAGTGTTCTTTTTGTTTACCAAGCAATTAGCAAAGACAGGGGGAACATAAGGACTGTTAGGATTTACACCTTTTCAAAAGAATCATATTTGGTTTCTTCAACCAAATCATCTTTAGTTTCTTTAGGTTCACCAGATGAACCTGAAATAAGAGGCACACTTATGTCCTCAACAGAAGGAGAGTTAACAGGAGTAATAGATGGGGAAGATTTAGGAACACTCTATTGGTACTCTCTACCATTCCTAAAGGCATAAACAACATGACTTTAGTTAGGGGGCCCTTGTTAGGTTTGACCTTGTACCACATTCAGTGATGCATTAGTGGGTGCTTGTGAACTAATAGGTTGATGCCTAGGATTAGACTCTGGTTGACTAGGCAATGTTCCTTTCTCCTTCTCACGCAAAATTGAGACAAATTGGGTGAGTTCACTTGTAAGATTTTGCTGGCTTGTCATAAGGAGGCCATAGTCGTTTCTAAATCACTCAATCTACTTGCCTCTCTAATGTTGGTAAACCTAGAGGGTTGCTGATAAGATGATAGGAGAGGGGGCCTAAGAAAACTAGCTTGAGGTCTAAATCACTCAATCTACTTGCCTCTCTAGTGTTGGTAAACCTATAGTGTTGCTGATAAGATGATAGGAGAGGGGGCCTAGGAAAACTAGCTTGAGGTCCTACATTTGGCCTAAAACAAGTATTTAGGACAAAAGGTTGTTGAGGCCTTTGGGGTCCAGGTTGACCTTGATTATTGAAATTGGGAGGAGGTTCTACTTGGTTGCCCTAGTTCTAGGAGAAATTTGGGTGATTTCTCCCCCTGGAATATAAGTGTTACTATATATTAATTATTCTGATATAAGGAATTAATACTATCATTGGAAGTGCCCCCAAAGATGTTGGGGCATTCTTTTTCAACATGTCCAGGGGATTGGCACCAAGCACACATCTTAACCTTATTGACTGATGATGGCTCTCTAAGAACAATAGTCACAATCCATTTGATTAGGCTATCCAAGTGGGCTTCCTTGGCTACTATCCCATTCACAAAATATTTTTTCCTCCTATTGTTCTTTCACTTTCTTGGGTTGATTCCCACTCACAGATTTTGTCAGCTAAGTCAAGTAAGAATTTTTATGCCTTTCCTTCATCTATAAAGGATATGAATCCCCAAGGGCACATAGACTCTATCATTTGTTTAGTTGGGTAATTAATACCCTCAAAAATTATTTGGCATAAATGCCATAAGTCTAGGCCATGGTGTTTGCATTCTTGGAGTAGATCGTTAAATCTCTCCATTAGTTTGGAAAAGGACTCCCTAGGATTTTTCCTAAACTGAAGGATATAAATTCTAAGCTTATTGGTCTTGTGAGTTGGGAAAACCTTCTTGAGGAAGACAACTGTGAACTGTTCCCATAAGGTTATGAAATTTGTGGGTAATCCATACAACCACTTCTTAGCTTGGTCTTTCAATGCAAAAGTGATGAACCTAAGCATAACATCATTATCAGAAAGCTATTGGATCTTAATTAGAACACAACTCTTCAAATTCCCTTAGACATAGGTATGCATCCTTAGAGGTTAGCCCATGGAATTGGGGTAATATAGTGATGTATTGAGATTTGAGTTCAAAATTATTGCCCTGGGCTTGTGATAGAACTATGCAGGAAGGTTGGGCTGCTCTAGCAGAGTAGAACCTAACTTTATGAGATTTTGGTGGAGGGTTTTGCTGTTAGTCTCCCATATTGAAAGGTATTGATGAGAGTATAGGTATAGGGTCACTATTTTTGGATCTCTTCTTTCTAACTGATTCTCAGTATTATGTACCCACCTAGCACTTATGCAACAGAAAACTACCTATAACTAGAATAAGACAAGCATAAAAGAATGGAAATAAAATTTTTTTTGTTGAGAGCTTACTGGCAGGGATCTAGGGTTACTCTGGTCAATTCCTGATGTACAGCTACAGGGAGAAACCTATCTTTATCATACTATGAGGCTTGGCGACCTCCGCGTATACAACTATTATTGTAAGTTGTTCTTCTCAGGAATTCAATACAAAAAAAAAAAAAAAAAAAAACAAAGCAAATAGAGCACTTCAATTTATCAAAAGAAAGTGAAAAATAACATGAAACTGTCTCCCAGGCAACGACGCCAAAAACTTTTTTGAGATTTAAAAGTAACTGCAAGTGTACGGATCAGTGTATCTAATGGGTCAAACACAAGGAGAGCAGCAACTTTATTTTTTGGCTTCTTTTAGTAACGCGAGAGTGTATTAATTAATTATGGTGATCTACTTCTAACTACCACCCTAAAACACATGAATCTAAAAGCGTCTTAACCAACACATCTAGGTATTTAAATACTTCAAACCACGTAGATAAAAAGTAAATAACTGAAAGTAAAAGTACTGAAATAAAAAGCAAAAGTGCAACTAAAAGGGAATAAAGCTAGAGAGAGGCACACAAGTAGGTTTCTCTACTTAGCCCGAGGGATGCACCTCAAATAATGCAAGCTTCTCTACTTAACTAGAGAGTAGCTCTTGTAAGGGCTTCACAACTTAGCTTTAGGGAAAGGGAAGCAAAGTAAATATTTGAAAGAAAAGGCAATAAAAGGATGGTTCCATAGCTAGAAAAGGGCAAAGCCAATTTATAGTCTAGCCAAGGACCTTGAGGGAAAGGGAAACAATAAAGTAGAATTGAAATTAAAAGCATAAGTTAAGAATGAATGGGTAGTCAGAAGAGGGAATGAGAGGGGGGGGGGAGAGAAGACTTATGACGAAGCCTACCAACCTGAACTTCCATACTTGAATTTGAAAACTTGGTTGAGATTTGAAATACTACCAACCCTAAAAACCATATGTGGAATAAACCAAATTTGAAATTGCTAGGACTAGAGAAGACAAATCTAAACTTGAAAACTGAACATGAAAAGAGATGCTCCACACTTGGTTTTTGTCACTTAGAGCTGAGCCTAGAACTAGAAAGTAAAATTACAACTGAATTCCATGAACAATATATATAAAAGAAAAAAGAACTTGAATTCATTCATTAATTATCCATTACATAAGTGCTTAAACCAAAAAGTAAGAAGAAGACTAGAAGAAGAACTAGAGAAAAGCTAGAGAAAATAAGACCCTAAAAGTGAAGTGCTAGAGAGAAAACCCTAATAGAGAATTGCTAGAGAAAGAGATGAAACCCTAATTGTGAAGTGTGCCCTCTCCCCTTGTGTATGATGTTTATTAATAGGGAATAGGGGAGAAGGGGTCCAACGATAGGGTTTGATTAGGGCTTGATTAGGGTTTGATGAGGTGGAGGAGAGAGAAAAGAAAAGGGGGTAGAATCATAGGAGAGAGGGGAGAGAGTCTCCAACGAATTGGGTTTGATTAGGGTTTGATGATGATGTGGATGAGAGAGAAGAGAGAAAGGATAGAAAGAAGAGGAGTCCTATGACTTGGGTGTGGTTAGGTGGAGGAGAGAGAAGAGAGAAAGGATAGAAAGATGAGGATCTCCATGATTTAGGTTTCCTAATAAGGGTTTTTTTTAGGTCTAAGGTGACGATGTGGAGGAGAGGGAAGAGAAAGGAAAGAGTCTAACGATTTTCTTCTTTTTTTTTCATTTTTTTATTTTCTTTTCTCTCTCTTCTATCTTGCGCACAATCACTTTCTTGGATGATTTCTTGTATGTGCTTTGCACGATTTTGGGCTATTTTCTAATTTTATTGGAAATTCCATCCATGCCCCTTGTCTTTAAGTGGGTGGAAAATAGAGAATCTTCAACCAAAAAAAAGAAAAAAATTTGTGTTCCACACTCATGGAGAGAGAGTGGCGCCCCAGGTGGATGCCCCTTGCTTTTTTGGCATCTGGAATATTCTCTTGTTCCCTTGGGAAAATTGCAGAAGGTTGGGCCTACATCTCAGTTCACTACTGGTCCATTATTCTTTTTCTGGTCCAAAAAGAATAATCAAGTGCACAGATGTCTAAACAAATGTGCACTTTTAATGCGACATGTCCATCTTGCTTAGAATTTGATTCTCATTGCAGTCATAAAAGAAACAGGACCTCTTTACGTGTAAAATTAGAGATATGGAGCCCAATAGTCCCTAAGGCCTTTAAAATACAAAACCTGCAAAAACAAGGTAAAACCCAAGGTAGCTGCAGTCTAAATATGTAAAATACAGAATTTTTACCCTAAGATTTCACAAATAAATGTGCTTATCACAAAGCAGTTGAGTATGGACTACGCAACACTAGAATTACCATCGGCCACGAAGCATATCCATTTCAAAATGCAGTCTCGGAGTACATGATACAAAAAATTACAATCGGCCACAGAGTGTAATATGCGACTACATCTAATCTAATGTACATAATCAATGCATGAATGTAACATCCATACGGCAATCACAGTATCAAAACCACCTTAGCCACACCAGATTCTGTCTCACAACATACATCTCATATCAATTTCTAATTTCCAACAACAATATGCTATGCAATAATATAACATGTTATGGAACATCATAATCATTTAAGTAATTAAGTAATCATGTGAAAATCATAACACATGTAAGCAGTTCTAAAATGATTAAACAATCCAAAAATGAAAGACAACCGTCCCTCACCTCGGCTGTATTTAATTGAATCAATTTCCAAGTGCATCAACTGGGTGTTCAACTCACTACTGGCCTTGGGGTACATGCGTATCTCTATCCTAGGCACAAAGGTAACCGAACATCAATGCATGTCGGGGACGTCAATAAGGTCCCATTGGGGTTACCCCCGAAGGTTATAGTTACTGTCAAACTTGACAGTCCAGGGTGTCACATGATTCACCTCACCAGAAACAGGTGAAAACCCACCGGATTCATCAGATGTGAATTTGGTGGCATTGGCAGAGAGCTTATAAGAGCTACATGTTCAGTGGAAACAACCCACCGAATTCAGGCCTAGGTGTTTCCAATAGCTATTTTCGGTGAAAACACAAAAGTTTGCACACGGATTTGGGGCTTTTCGACTCAGGCTTGATGCCAAGATTTGTTCTATGGAGTTTGTAGAGGGTGTTCCTACCTTCATTTTAGTTAAATAAATACCAATTCCATTGGGCCATTGGGGAGATACTATGATCGAAATATCGAAACCCTAGATGGTTATTTTCTCACAAGTGTTGTCGGAGCTCACCCCGCTTGGTTTGAGCTCGGTAATCACACCGTGGAGGTGAAATGATCATTCCTCGAGCTCCGGAAGCTATCGGGGTCAAGGTCCACCTCTTGCTTAACTATCCTATATCAAAATGAAGAGAGAGAGTATAGTAGGAGATGCAACACTTACCTCCGAAAAGATTCTGCAAGGAGTGGCGGAGGCGGGGACTAAGGTGAGCTCCAATCTTCTCTTCCTTCTCTTTCCTTTTCTCCTCTCCTTTCCCTCTCCCACATGTTGTATAAGTGAGAGGTGAGAAAAGAACTCACCTCTCATATTCATACTAAGTCACATACTTAGGGCCTGTTTGGTTAGCCTACATCTGATCAAATTGGATTATTCCATGATTCGAGACACGTTGGCCCACCTTCTTAGACCCATATGGAGTACAAGTCATGAGAAAGGTGCGGAAGAGTACATGGGGTCTTCAAAGATTGTCCGCGATGCAAGTGGCGGGGTCCTCGGGCATTAGAACCCAACCAGCAGCCTGTTAGGCCACCGAATTCACCCTATTAGATCTAGGCCTAGGCTGTTTCCAGTGGTCTATTTTCGGTGCTCAAGGTATTGTTGTGCCTTGACTACCTGCTATCCTCAAGTGGTTCTTGCATAGTTTGTTGCCCTAGGCTATGAGCATGGTTCTCCAAAAATTTTGGTATGTGTCAGGATTTGGGTATGGGGTGTCGGTTCACTTACCGTCTGGGGTCGGAAGGTTTGAATCCCCTCCAGTTGGATTGGCAAGCAATACATGAGTAGTGGGGTCATCTCTCCCCCTTTTATAATGGGCCACCATGAGCCAAAACCTAGTGGTACTTTCCACTTTCAGTCTGAGACCTATCACAATAGTTTTAATTAGACTGGGTTAGGGCACGGGTATAACACTCCCCCACCTTACAAAAATTTCATCCTCGAAATTGAATGTACCTGGTAAATCAAATAACATAGGATACTGGTTCTTCATCTCCTCTTCTCGCTTCTAAGAGGCATCTTGTTTCGGGTGTTTTATCCACTTCACCTTGACAAATGAAATAGTATGATTACAGAGGATGTGGTCCTTTCAGTCAACAATCTTCTCCGAAAATGCGGTATAGGAAAAATCCTCATCCAACTCATAGGGTATGTAGGTGAGCACATGAGTTGGTCAGGTATATACTTCCTCAGCATGGATACATGGAAGACATTATGGGTACCTTCCAATTCTAGTGGCAAGGCTATCCTATATGCTACCAGTCGTATCCTCTCCAATATATCATAAGGTCCTATATATCTAGGACTCTCCATGCCTTGTCTCTTGTATCAAACTTCAAATGCTTTCTTCAAATATCAGCATAGCTCTTCTGCCTAGACTGAGCGACCTTAATTCTCTCTCTGATCACACCCACTTTCTCACGAGTGGCCTATATCAAGTCTGGACCTAGGATATGCCATTCACCAACTTCATCCCAATATAGAGGAGTCTGACATTTCCTACCAAACTGTGCTTCGAACGGAGACATACCAATGGTGGCCTAGTAACTGTTGTTGTAGGAAAACTCAATAAGTGAAATGTGGTCATCCCAACTATAACTCATATCGAAGGCACATGCTCAAAGTAGGTCCTCTAAGTTCTGTATTATACCCGTGCAGAAATGGCAGAAATAGAACGTTGTCAAATAGTGCCTAGGTTTAATGAATCCTTTCTTTATAGGGTCCTAAAGTTGCACCTATAATTCCTTTAATTCAGTGGGTGGCATGCGGTAAGGAGCTTTGAACACTGGTACTAAGGCAGGGAGTAGGTCTATAACAAACTCTGTCTCTTGGTTCAGGGGCAATCCTATCAAGTCATTCAAAAATACATTGAGAAATTCCCTTACCACATCCATTTCTGTCAATGGTCTGACGTCTATCTCAGTATCTGTCATAGATGCTAAGTATCCTTAACATCCTTGGTCTAATAGCTTCTTCATTCAAAGTGCTGACACAATAATCCTCTTGTGTTTCTTTGGCTTATCCCCTACAAAGGTAAATTCTCCCTCATCACGGGGTTTGAAAATTAACACCTTCTCTGCACATAGCACACTGGCTTTATAAGCGAACAACCAGTCCATTCCTAAAATTACATCGCAGTCGGTCATGTCCAGCTCAATCAAGTGTGCATTCAAATCATGTCCATTTATGGTCACTAGACATGGTTCATACACATAATTCAACCCCACCACACTTCTTATGGGTGTACTCAGTGCTTGGACATTCATACACATAATTCAACTCCACCACACTTCTTGTGGGTGTACTCACTGCCAAGCACTATAAAGCTCTTGGGTGGAATTCCCATCTTCCTCTCAAATTTTGGTAACACAAATGAGTGGGATGCTTCTAAATCAAATAACATATGTTCAAGCAACAATGATATTAATATGGTACCCATTACCACACCTGGTGCAGCTTCTGCATCCTCAACTGTCATGGAAAATACCCTTCCCTGGGGTCTTTGGCCCTATGGTGGCTGTGCTAGCCTATTGGCTGCATATGTCTGCTGGGACCTAGGTGGTAGGGTGTGAGGTGCATCAGCCGGCCAATGGTGGGGGCATGTCCTAGCTAAATGACTTGGCTGGTCATAGTGAAAGCACTTGAGGTTTGAGCTCACAGATTGAGACATACTACTGGAGCGGGAGGACTGGGAGGCTAGGCTTGCTTTTGGCCTTCTTGACTGGATTGGAGTTGGGTTGATATAAGGGCCTCTAGAAAGCTTGCTGGCTCCCCTGGAATCAGTGGACACTATAGGCCTCTTCCCCATTCCTTGCTGGGTCAAGAAATTGTCCCTGTGTTGGTCTTCAATGGACTTGGCCACTTGGACCACTTTGGCATATGTCTATCGCTTCAACCCAATCATAGTAGAACTGATGCTTAGTCTCAATCCTTTTTTGAACTTCCTAGCCTTGGCCCTGTCATTTTGAATGTGCTCTAGAGAAAAGTCGTACAACTCCTCATACCTTTGTTGGTATTCTACCACTGATCGGGACCCTTGAACCAAATTGGAGAACTCACTCTTCCTCTTATCCCAAAAGCTCTCGGGGAAGTAGTTCCAAAAGAAGGTCTCCTTGAAGTCTTCCCAAGAGGGGGTTGGGTTGGTTGCCCTCATAATGGGCTCAGTAGCCCTCCACCAAGCATCGACTTCATTTTATAATTAATAGCCAGCACATAGTATTTCCTGCTCATCATTACAGCCCATTAACTTAAAGACTTTCTCCATACCCCTAATCCACCTTGAGTGAAGAAACTGATTATGGCTCACATTGTAAAAATACGGGGGCCTAAGCCTTTGAAACTTCTCCATCATCTCGATTAGGTCAATCTAACCTTTTACATGCACTTGGGCCAGCCCTTGGACTTACCCAGGTACTTGTCCTTGAAATTGCCCATGTACCTATCCTTGCACCTATCCATGCATTTGCCCTTTTATCCCATTGGATGTTTGAAGGGTGGCTGAGCCAGCAGGAACCAGGGCTGGTGCCGATGGAGTAGGGGGTGCGGGAGGTGCATTCCAGACCTCAATAGCTGCCTGGATCCGGATATCAATCCCAGCCACAAACTGAGTTTGCCTCTCTTCCACCTCATGCATCATGTTGCCCATTATGTTGGCAACATCTTGTGTTGTGAGAATAGGTGGGGCTAGTGGCACATTGCACGGTCTACCTTTGTTCTGCATAGGGGAAGCAGGAGGTGATGCATTAGAGCATGACCAGGTGTTTCAACGCAATATGATTCCTATTGAGGAATCTTAGTTAGCCACACGTACATGTGTAGAAAGCATGTTAAGGTCAACATGCATAGTGGGTCCCACATGTGCATACAAGGAGCATTTAGGGTTGGAACATGCATAGGGGTCCCACATGATACTACAATTCAACATATGCTTAAATAGAACCCAATCTTAATACAATAAGAAATAAAAATAAAATAAAAATCTTCCCTTTTGTTCATTGGAAACAGGGTCATATCCACTGGATTCATTAGGTCTATTTCCAGTGGCCTTGGCAGAAAGAAGTTTTTTTAAAAAAGGGTCTCACCGGAAACAGCTCACCGGATCCAGATCCAATGTTTTCGATGGCCTTCCAGGCATTATAAATAGGCTCAGGTTTAGTGATTTCTTCACAAAACCCTACCCTACCTACTAGAGAAAGTGAGGAAACGACCAAGGAAGGTCTCCCCAACTATCCCCCACCTTCTTCTTGTGATTTTGTGCCCGATTTCTGCCGCACACACGTACAAGGTGAACTCTTCTTCTTCTTTGACCTAGGTTTTGAGGTTCCTTCTTTGGTTTTTGGTATCATCTTATAACTTTTATGTTTTGTTCTTACAAAACCCTAGGAACCTTTTGTTGCAACTATGTCTAGTCGCCGTGTTTGTCCCAGTTGTGCCACCACTCAACCACAACTGGCTATTCCTGTGAAGGAGCAGTACGATCACCAGTTGTTCCTGTCTGTGGAGGAACAGGAACATTGGGACAATTTTGAGTGCCAGAATGTTGATCTGGGCAAGCATGTGTGTGTAAGGGACTTCTGAAAGTTCCACATCCATCAACACTTCGATACTATAGGGTAGTACCACATATTGAAGCCAAATATGAAGTACTACCCACGGCTCATGAGGCTCTTCTACTATAACCTGAGATATGAGAACTATGGTTTTGAGGAGATAAGGATCACCTCAAGGGTGAAGGGAGTCGATATCTCCTTTGGCATGGAAGAGCTGGCCAACATTCTGATGGTCTCTAATGTAGGGGAACTGGCTTATTGCCCTTCTAGAACCCTATTTTACGAGTTCCAGAACTTTGATGTCTAGGTGGAGATGGATAACATACTCACAAAGGAGGCTTCTGGATGGCACCTAACTGTCAACTATCAGGCTACACCAAAGGTTGTGTGCCAGATCATTCAATTGAACATCCTTCCTACCAGCGAACGCTTTGATGAGGTGTCTATCCTGTAAGCCTATGTTACGTATTGTGTCTACATAGGGCTACTGGTCCATCTTCCCTATCTGTTGATGTGTACCATGGTGACAAAGGCTGGGGTAGGGGCGCATAGGGTTGGAAACCTCTGTTATGGCCAGATCCTAACCGAGGTATTCATGCATTTTGGGGTGAAGCTAGAGGACAAAGATAGTTTGGGGGTTGATGTTCTGGACTTCAACCAAGAATCCCTGAAAAAGATGAAACTCAACATAGAAGAGGTAACCAAGGATGAGGCTGAAGGAGAGCAACTGATGGATGTAGAGGGTCAGTCAGGAGGTGGTGATGGGGGTGGTCATAATGGTGACCATGGGGATGACCAGGAGGGTCCTGGAGGTGTCGACCGTATTACCCCTCCACATATGCCTCCTGTTGGGGGTGGTTCCACCACCTAACCCACAGACTATGGGCACCATTGTTGCCTCCTCATCCCGTGGCACTAGGGGTTCGAGGCCCTATGAACTTAATGATGTGATGGGTCACCCAGATATCACCATCAACCTACTGAGGACGATGGATACTCGACTAGAGAGTGTGGATAGGAGTTACTGCTTTCTGGACAATCGAGTAGCCTCCTTTAAGACACATATACAGGCAATGGTCTTCAACCTTGCCATTTTAGTTCTGGGGGCAAGAGCACAGGGTCAAAATCAAGCTCAAGGCTAGGAGCAGAACCAGCAGTAGGGCCAGCAGTAGTAGTGGCTTATATTGCCATAGTAGTCTTAGGATTTCCTGTTTTATGCTTTCCGACACGGCCAAATTTCTTCGCAGTTCTGATGTTTTAGGTGTTAGTTTGCATTTTATTTTCTATCATTTGCATATGTCATTTGAATTCCTAAATTTTTAGGCTAATTAGGATGTCATGTTTTCTACCATTTATTTTAAGAAAATTGGTGTAAGCTCTTGTATTTAAGTTCCTTATTTAATGAAAGGCTTTAACACCTGAACTTGTCTCCTACTTGTGCAATTCTATTATTTATTATCTTTAAGATTTTTATTCTTAATCCTAATCACCAAATTAAGGTTCGAGTAAGATTGTGAGTTAAGGCAGAGCATCACACTTTGATACCAAGTTATCACACCCCACTTCCAGTAAACCCAACTTACCATTAGGAATACCACTGGTATGAGTAAAGCGCTTGTCTTACCAACCTACCAGGATCTCTGATAGTCATACCTTAACATTCACAATCTCACAACACGAACCAAACCAGTAGTAGCGAAATCAGAGTATAATAGTAGAATCATAATCAAAATGGGAAATCATTTAATGATATAGGTATAGGGTCACTACTTTTTGGATCTCTTCTTTCTAATCGATTCTCTGTATTACATACCCACCTAGCACTCATGCAATATATAACTACCCACAACTAGAATAAGATAAGCACAAAAGAATGGAAAGAAAAACTTTTTTTTGAGAGCTTATCAGTAGGGATCTGGCGTTACTCAGGTCAATTCCTGAGGTACTGCTACAGGGCGAAACCTGACTTTATCCTACTGTGAGGCTTGACGACCTCCACCGATACAACTACTATTGCAAGTTGTTCTTCTTAGGAATTTAATAAAAAAAAAAGAAAACAAAACAAACAAAGCACTCCAATTTACCCAAAGAAAGCGAAAAATAACATGGAATTGTCTCCTTGACAATGGTGCCAAAAAATTTTTTGAGGTTTAAAAGTAACCGCAAGTGTACGGATCAGTGCAGCTAATGGGCCAAACATAAGGAGAGCAGCCACTTTATTTTTTGGCCTCTTTCGTAACGTGGGAGTGTATCGATTAATTATGGTGATCTAATTTTAACTACCGCCCTAAAACACATGCATCCAAAAGCGTCCTAACCAACACATCTAGGAATTTAAATACTTCAAATCATGTAGATAAAAAGTAAATAACTGAAAGTAAAAGTGTTGAAATTAAAAAAGAAAAAGTACAACTAAAAGGGGAGAAAGCAAGAGAGAGGCACACAAGTAGGTTTCTCTACTTAGTCTGAGGGATTCACAGAAAATAATGCAAGCTTCCCTACTTGACTAGAGAGTAACTTATAGGGCTTCACTACTTAGCTTTAAGGAAAGGGAGGCAAAGTAAATATCTGAAAGTAAAGGCAATAAAAGGATGGTTCCATAGCTAGAAAGGGGCAAAGCCAATGCATAGTCTAGCCAAGGACCTTGGAGGAAAGGGAAACAATAAAGTAGAACAAAAATTGAAAATCTAAGTTAAAATTGAATAGGTAGCCAGAAGAGAGAATGAGAGTGGGGATAGAAGACTTATGAAGAAGCCTACCAACTTGAACTTTCATACTTGAACTTGAAAACTTAGTTGAGATTTGAAATACTACCAGCCCTAAAAACTAGATGTGGAATAAACCAAATCTGAAATTGCTATGACTAGAGAAGACAAATCTGAACTTGAAAAGAGATGCTCCACACTTGGTTCTTGTCAATTAGAACTAAGCCTAGAACTAGAAAGTAAAATTACAACTGATTTTCATGAACAATAAACATAAAAAGAAAAAAGAACTTGAATTCATTCATTAATTATCCATCATATAAGTGCTTAAACAAAAAAGTAAGAAGAAGACTAGAAGAAGAACTAGAGAAAAGCTAGAGAAAATAAGACCCTAAAAGTGAAGTGCTAGAGAGAAAACCCTAATAGAGAATTGCTAGAGAAAGAGATGAAACGCTAATTGTGAACTGCGCCCTCTCCCTTCTTATATGATGTTTATTTGTAGGGAATAGGGGAGTAGGGGTCCAACAATTAGGGTTTGATTAGGGCTTGATTAGGGTTTGATGAGGTGGAGGAGAGAGAAAAGAAAAGGGGGTAGAATCGTAGGAGATAGGGGAGAGAGTCTCCAATGAATTGGATTTGATTAGGGCTTGATGATGATGTGGATGAGAGAGAAGAGAGAAAGGATAGAAAGGAGAGGAGTCCTACGACTTGGGTGTGGTTAGGTGGAGAAGAGAGAAGAGAGAGAGGGAGAGAGAGGGAGAGAAATCATAGGAGATGAGAATCTCCATGATTTAGGTTTCCTAATTAGGGTTCTTTTTTAGGTCTAAGGTGACGAAGTGGAGGAGAGAGAAGAGTGAAAGGAAAGAGTCCAACCATTTTCTTCTTCTTTTTTCTATTTATTTTATTTTCTTTTCTCTCTCTTCTATCTTGCTCACAATCACTTTCTTGGATGATTTCTTGTCCTTGTGTTGCACGATTTTGGGCTATTTTCTAATTTGATTAGAAATTCCATCCATGCCCCTTATCTTTAAGTAGGTGGAAAATAGAGAATCTTCAATCAAATCTCTAAACAAATAGGAAATTTTATGTTCCACGCCCAAGGAGAAAGAGTCACACCCAAGGTGGGTCCCTCTTGCTTTGTTGGCATCTGGAATATCCTCTTTTACCCTTAGGACAACTGTAGAAGGCTGGGCCTGCATCTCGGTTCTCTTCTAGTCCATTATTCTTTTTCTGATCCGAAAAGAATAATCGAGTGTACGAGTGTCTAAACGAATATGTACTTTTAATGCAACATGTCCATCTTGCTTAGAATTTTGTCCTCATCATAGCCATAAAAGAAATAGGACCTCTTTACGTGTAAAATTGGAGATATGGCACCCGATAGTCCTCAAGGCCTTTAAAATACAAAACCTATAAAAAGAGAGTAAAACTCAAGGTAGCTCCATTCTAAATATGTAAGTTGCAAGCTTTTTACCCTATGATTTCACACATAAATGTGATCATCACAGAGCAGTTGAGTCTTGACCACGCAACATCGGAATTACCATCGGCCACGAAGCATATCCATTTCACAATGCAGTCCCGGAGTACACGATATCGGAATTACCATCGACCACATAGTGTAATCCATGACTACATCTAATCTAATGCACATAATAAATGCATGAATGTAATATCCATACGGAAATCATGGTACCAAAACCACCTCAGCCACACCGGATCTTGTCTCACAACATACATCTCATATCAATTTCCAATTTTCGACAACAATATACTATACAATAATATAACATGTTATGGAACATCATAATCATTTAAGCAATTAAATAATCATGTGTAAATCCTAACATCTGTGAGCAGCTCTAAAATAATTAAACAATCTAAAAATGAAAGACAACCATCCCTCACCTTGGCTGTATTTAATTGAATCAATTTCCAAGTGCGTCAACCTGGTGTTCAACTCACTATCGACCTTGGGGTACATGCACGTCTCTGTCCTAGGCACCAAGATAACTGAACGTCATACATTTTGGGAGCATCAGAAGGGTCCCACAAGGGTTAGCCCCAAAGGGTATGGTTATTTTCAAACTTGACAGTCCAGGGGGTCACAGGATTCACCTCACTGAAAACAGGTGAAAACCCACCCAATTCATCAAATGTGAATCTGATGGCATTGGCAGAGAGCTCATACGAGCTGCATGTTCAATGGAAATAACCCATCGGATTTAGCCTAGGTGTTTCTGATGGCTATTTCCAGTGGAAACACAAAAGCTTGCCCACAGATTTGGGGCTTTTTGACTCAGGCCTGATCACCAGAATTGTTCCATGGAGTTTATAGAGGGTGTTTCTACCTTCATTTTAAGTTAAAGAAATCCCAATTCCATTAGGCCATTGGGGAGATACTACAATCGAAATATCGAAACCCTAGATGGTCATTGAGTCACAAGTGTTGCCAGAGCTCACATGGCTTGGTTTGAGCTCCGTAATCACACTAGGGAGGTGAAATGATCATTCCCCGAGCTCTGGAAGGTGCTGGCGTCAAGGTCCACCTCTTGCTTAACTATCCTAGGTCAAAATAAGGAGAGAGAGTGTAGTAGGAGATGCAACACTTACCTCTGAAAAGATTTCAGCAAGGAGTGGCAGAGCCAGGGACTAAGGTGAGCTCCAATCTCCTCCTCCTTTCTGTTGTCCTTCCTTCTCTTCCCTTTTCTCATTTTCTTTCCCTCTCCCACATTTTGTACAAATGAGAGGTGAGAAATGAACTCACCTCTCCTATTTATACTAAGTCACATACTTAGGGTCTGTTTGGTGGCCCATATCCGATCAAATTGAGTTATTCCATGATTCGAGATACATGGGCCCACTTCCTTAGACCCGTATGGAGTACAAATCATGAGGAAGGTGTGGGAGAGTACACGATGTCCTTTAGGGTTTTCCACGATGGGGGTGGTGGGGTCCACTGGCATCGAAACCCAACCAGCAGCTTGTTAGGCCACCAGATTCACCCCATTGAATCTAAGCCCAGGTTGTTTCCAATGGTCTATTTCTGGTGGTCTAGGTAGTACTATTCCTTGACTACCTAGTGTCCTCAAGTGGTTTTTGCATGAGTGGTTGCCTTAGGCAATGTGCATGGTTCTCCAATATCCTGGAAAGATTTTATGGTTGGAATCTTTGTCGAGTACAAAGGGTAGAACGTCCTCAAAAAAAGAGGAAAGGAGCATGTAAGTAATGGCAGCATCTTGTTGTTGCCATATAGCAAAGGTGGTAGCGTTGGGGAGGGTCATGGATTACAACTATCAACAAAGGAGAAAAGGCTTTGGCCCTTAAGAAAGGCAACCAACTGTTTGCGCCAAAGGAGATAGTTAGTAGGTGTCAATTTAAGAGACATATAATGGTGAGAGGAGATGGTAGAGGTGATGATGCAAACTGATGGAGACAGGAGAATGGATGTAACACCCTGAAATTTGAAGCAGTTCAGCCTAATGGTATATAGCCCAGATAATAGCAGGAAGAGGGCTACTTTGTTGTGAAACCATGATGTACTTAAGTAAGAGAGAGAACTAGGCTAACCCACATGCCTAGAGAAGGAATACAAGTGGTTAGAAGAGAGGTGGGACTGGTCCCACAGTAACTGGACCTATAAGCCCAAGAAGTAGGACAGCTGCTAGATCACATATGGGAGATTCAACAGGCCACACTAAGGCAAACTAACCAGCCGGTTCGGGTGGCAGAATGTAGAAAATTAGGTTTTTGCTTTGTGGGACCCACCCCGACGCTGCACACTTACACTATGTGTACAGGCATATTTAAGGAGTATAATTCACTATTTACTTCAGTAGGCAGTGGGACCTATATAAAGTTATATAATTTTAAAGTTGTAAATTAAATAGGTTATTCTAGGGGGTTTAGCCAAATAGACCCTAAGGTTTGTTTTCGTTGAGTATATAAGGGATGGGGCAGCTACTATTGATCCATTTTGCTGGAAAAATTCGGTGGAAACAAAGAAGGAAAGAAGAGAAGGAAAGGAGGAAGAAGAAGAGGAAGGGCTGCTACTTTATTGCTACCCAGCTACTGCTAGGGCTAAACTAAGCCCGGATGCTACTGTTGTCCCTGTCTATATGCTTCCAGAGAGAAATCGAAAGACTGCCAGTGACTAATACAGCTAGGGAGGTGCTAGTGAAATGCATAACTACCCCGGAGCCTTCCCTACTACACCTGTGTAGACACCAAATTTTGTCACCCTCCCCCAGCTATGATGACTTGTGGATAGTGGACATGACCTCTTGCTTCCAATCAATAGAGATGACAACTGACTAGAGAAACCTAATCCCAAAACACTCCATACTCACCCAGAGACCATAGAAACCCTGTGCGAGAGAAAAGAGGGGTCTAATTATGACATCAAATATACGAAGGAATCTGGTCCAAAGTGACCATACAGAAGGATAGTACTCAGAATCATGATTCCAATGACATATTGTACGTCAAAATTGGACCGTCGGATCTCTCGCAATCATCACCGGAAGACAGAATCCATCAAAGCCCTTGGATCAGAATCTAAGAATATTCTATGGAATTTTCCTGCACAGCCAATACCATGCATAACCAACCCCATGAACAACCAGCTCAATGCACACTAAGCTCCCAACCCTTGTGCGCCTCACGTGCACCAATTCCACATCCCCATGCACCTCGTGTGCACCAAGCCCCAGCCCTGGTGCACCTTGCTTACACCAAGCCCACAGCCCTTGCGCACAGCCACACGTGCCCCTGGTCATGACACCGCACCTCTATTAGGAAGCCTTGTGCCCCTGTTAGGGGGCCTAGCACCCTGCCTTGGTGGCCCCATGCCCTGTTAGGCTACCCCACGCCCCAGCTAGGCCGCGCCCTGCCTTGGCGACCTTATGCCCTGTCATATGGCCCCACACCTTGTCATATGGTCTTGTGCCCTGTCATGCTGCCCAGCACACCCTGCACACCCCTGTCGGTGATCGACACCCCCACTTTGACAATTAGATTTTGGATGAGATTCCCTCTTCACCCACATGCGTACCCCACGTCACCCTACTAGCATACCCTACACTGTGACATCCCATTGGCCAAAAAAGCATCTTTTTCACTCCAGTCAAAAGGAATCTTTTCACTCCATTTGCCATAAAAGCATCTTTTCACTCCATTTGCCGTAAAAGCATCTTTTCACGCCATTGGCAAAAAAATTACTTTGTTCACCCCATTGGCTAAGAAAAGCATGTTTTCACCCATTGGCAAAAAAAATCACCCTTTTTACCCCATTGGCCAAGGAAATCCTCTTTTCACCCCATTGGTAAAAAGACTCCTTTTTCATCCCATTGGCCAAGGAAATCCCCCTTTTCACCCCATTGGCCGAAGAAACCTATAAATACCCCCTCCTTGAAATTTCGCACTTGAGCCTCGTAGTAAGCACCCTTTGTAGGAGAAACTCTACTCCTCTCTCCCCTCCCCCTTTGAAGTTCTTTAAGTCTTCAAAGCGATCTTCATAAGATTCGAAGCGATCTTCAGGCCTTCAAAGTTCTCCAATCCATTGAAGTTCTATAGTGAACACCCTTTGTATGAGAAACTCTACACCCCTCTCCCCTTTCACTTTAAAGTTCTTCAAGTCTTTGAAGCGGTCTTCATAGATTCGAAGTGTTCTTCGGGCCTTCAAAGTTTTTCAATCTCGTTAAAATTCTCCAAACCTCAGCCAGCCCCTCCTATAGCCCATCCCTAGAGGAAGTTCAACCAGAGTGCCACCTTAGCTTAGCCCTCCCATAGCCTATCCCTAATGGAAGCTCTACCAAAGTGCCACCTCAGCCTAGCCCTCCCATAGCCTATTCCCAGTGGAAGCTTTGCCAGAGTACCACCTCAGCCAAAATCCAAAAGTAGTCCCTCCCTAGCAGAATCTCTACTGAAGTGACACCTCAGCCTAAGCCCGATAATAGCATTCCCTAGTTGAAGCCCTACCGAAATTAAAATTCAAAAGTAACCATTCCTGGTTGGAACTCTATCTGAATATTACCACAATTAGCATTTCTTGAAAAAGGAAGTTGGAGGTCAAGACCATCTTCCCCTATGTCAGGAGAATCCACAAGAATGTTTGTGCCAATTAGGGGTCCACCCCTCTTGACCTGAAATAGGGGTCAAACTCAGGAATAATCTCTCACCCAAATCAGCACAATGTAGACCCTTTTATTGACCTTATTTTAGTGTACATAAGTAATTAAATTTAGTTAATGTAGATATGTGTGATAACTTAGCCATGCCTGCAGAATAGGAATAATTACGAAAAATGTTCGTTCTCAATATCTAGTTGGAAGACCGGTTGAACCAGGTACATTTGGTACCTAACACCTTCACAACTCTACAACCTAACACATATTCTAAATCTGTGGAATAAACCAACTTTTGGGCCTTTTTCTTAGGAATCGGGCCCACCCCTGGGTCCTAGGCCCATAATCCTAAGTGGTGACTCCAAACCCCTTTTATATGATCCCAATCCCCCATATTGTACCATCATCAAACACCCATCTCAATGATGACTCCTACACTCCTACAAAATAGGCCCCCACATATCTCCAAGCGGTAGTATGGCAGTGCGGGTCTCGCAGGTAAGATACACGACACACCCCTCCCTAAGAAAGAGAAAAAGAGGAGAGAGGGCCGAATGCGAAGCCTCTCCTTTCCCCCCATAAATGGGGGAAGAAGGGAAGAAATTCTGGCCACTACCCTCATAGTGGCGACTCTGTTGGGGACTTGTCAAGCTTCCGACACTCGATGCTACCATTAAATGTAAGAACATTTTCCACCACATCTGTTTGGAAACATGTTTAGCTTACCCCATGTTTGTAATTGTATACGCTAACCACATCATGCATCGTGCTCGAAGTGAAATCATTTGGCGAAGGACTTGTTGTCATACTCGCACCATTGGGGAGGTCATTGTATATCATGAAGAGTACTTTAAGAGCAATGGTAGCCGCTTCCTATACAAGGGTGTGGGGTATTGTTAAATGGAGAGAATGTTCATAATTATGTCAGCACCCTTGGGGAGGTCCGTGGACTTTATGACATTCTGAGATCAAATAATGATATTCCCACATTACACTTATGCACATAATCACTCACGGTTCCACCACCCCTGTGGCCAGTTGCTTAACCTCATGTGTAGTCACGAGTAATAAGCAAGGATATCTCCCCTTTGATCTTGTACTTTTGGGTATATCAAAAGGATCACATACCTTACGTATGTAGATCATGTCAAGGAAGCCCTGTCGGTCCTATTGCATCCACTACATACTTGCATCATGTAGGAAATAGATGGAGCATGCTAGGAACGCCACAAGCTGATCTGTAGAACTTGTTTGATGTCTTGGAAAGGAATCTTCCTATAATGCATTCTAGTCATAAGGAAATGCTCTCCTATGTGGATTTTGAATGAAAGGTGTCCTTCCTCCATAGAAATGAGATGTGGATGATTTGGTATACATGACTCCAAGGTGATTCCCATCAAAGTCCCGTGAAATGGCAAGTTATCTAAAAGACCCAAGGAAACCAGGAGAAAGGTCACCTAGTGGGCTAATATTAAGGAAAGCATGACTTTATTGACAAAGAATGTCTTACAGGAATATTCTGTTTAAGCCATTTGTGTGTATCTCCTACCTATGACATTGAGTGGACTATGCCCCTATCCACTCCCATCATTAAGTGGACTAACTTTGGATGAATCACTGGTTAACAATTGAGTGGATGAATGAATAAAGAGGTGGGAATGCAAAAATCCTAAAATAAACCACTTTTAGTTCAGGCACAATTCCACACCTAAAGTATTCTTCGTGGTCCGTTTGGACACGTCAAGGTAACCGGTTGACTCGTTTAAGTCCAGTGTCACCTCTATTGTCTCTTTGAGACTATCTCCTTCCAAGTGATTATAGTCCAGCTCACATGGATCCACCCATTGCTGAATCACTTGAGCAAGCATGGGTCCACCCAGTAGATACATTGTAAATAGAAATGGCTGAAGTTAAGAATAAATTAACTTAATTATTGCACCTATTGTGGAACCCTCCCAGGACTGATCCCAAGGTTGACCCCACTCCGATCATAGGAGAGCAAGAATAGAATAGACCCATGGGTCATCGTGGAACTTCCTCTAGAGTTGACTTAGGAGAATCAGAACCAACCCATCCAAATGGTCAACAAGGAACTTATTCTCGAGTTCCTCTGCCCAGGGTGGTAATTGAAGATGAGGAAGAATAGTTTGCGGCACATGTCAGAATGGAACCTTCAAAGGCGGAGAGAAAGAAAAAGCAGAGAGCAGTTATATAAGTTAGAGAATATGATCCGAGTAGGAAAGAGTTCAGAAAGTTAAGTAGTGGATTTTGATGAGATGAGTTTCTTTTTCGGGGCAAGGATTCCCGAGAAGTTCAAATGGCAAACTGATAGATTTGATGGGGTCAGGGGACCCTAAGGCTCATTTAAAGGTCTTTCTTAGAATTTCCAAATCATGGCAACTTACTGACAATCAGATGGGTTAGGTATTCATGCTGACGCTATCAAGACCAGCACTGAGATGGCTCACATAGTTGGAGTCTACCCAGACCCAGAATAGGATAGCAGTGGTGAAAGCCTTCACCAAATAATACTCTTACAACACTGAAGTAGATGTGAAGCGTCAGGAACTTGAGACCTTAAGACAACAACCTAGAGAAGGATTTACCACCTTCCTGATGAGGTTTAGAGATAAGGCGCCAAGATGGTAAATCGACCTTATAAAGCTGAGTAGGTAGAGATATTAATTAAAAACCTATCCTAGCCTTACCATGATGTTCTCTACTATCAGCATCTACAGACTTTTGATGCTTTGATAGTCATTGGGACACATGTCGAAATCAGAATCCTAAGGGATGCGCAGTATCAAGGAGCATCTCAAGATGTGGAAAAGAATGCTAGAGTTGGGCGAGAAAAGAATCCTGAAACCAATGTGGTAGGTGTGGTCCAATAGTTAATGTCACCTATCACCTCTTCACAACCATTTGTGATACAAGCAGATGCTCCTGCTCAAAAGCCTCCTCCCCCAAGGAGACAGTTCACTGATTTGGGGATGCTTGTGGCAGCAGTATATGAGAAGTTGAAGAAGCAAGGACTATTAGGCACTATAGCTCCAAGGGCAATTAGCAATCCTCCCTCAGCTTGGTACAGGGACCATAAATATTGTGCCTACCACACTCAAAAGGGGCACACCACTGAAAGATGCCTAGTCTTCAACATGCAATTTAAGACTTGGTAGACAACAGGAATATTGAAGTCAAAGTCAAACAACCTCCCAATGTCACTACCAATCCACTCCCAAATCATGGAATAGTCAACATGTTGTCAATGATAAATGATCGACGAGATTTTTATCCTCGGTTCTATGATCCAACTTATCTCATCAAGAACTCCAAGAAGTACCATGTCTGGAGGCAATATGAATGGGTAGAAAAGTTATTGCATGTGAAAAGATTATCTCTCCACCCAAAAATAGTAAGGCATATAATCAGCTTCATCAAGGTAGCTTATCAAAAGAATGCAACTCTTTCCAAAGGGCCCTTTAAATGTACTATGTGGACAGGCACTTCTATCATCCCATTTTCTATGATTTTGGAGGTCCTCACTCTTGTCGTGTGTACAATCTGGAAGAGGAAACAACTGAGAGTGATCCTACTCAACGCATTATATCTAGAGTTTAAAAAAATCACGTGAATGCCTGTGCCTACCAAAAAATCATGAGGCAAAGGGCCAAAGTCATGAGAACTCCCAAAAGAGAAAAGTTATTAGAAGAAGAATCAGAAAATAATCAGGTATCTGCTATCCCTCCTTCATCATCAATAGGAGAATCCACTCCACCATACCATCAACCTCTACCATACCATCAACCTCCACTATACCATCAACCTTCACCACACCATCAAAGAGAAGGTCATCATCATCTTACCACCCCCTATCTTCATCAAAATACCCTATCTACTACATCACATCACCTTCATATCTCCCCACCTCATATCCCTCATCACCTTCATGTCATTCCTATTCTCAACGTTAGGTGGATAACCCAAGGGAAGGATGGATCGGTGGGTATAGTTGGAAGGATATGCTTGCATTGCTGGAATCTCCAAAAATGACCTTGTCAATAGGTTCAGTGAATGTCATAGGAGAAATTCAAGATGTTAACCCCACTTCTTTAATTTAGACAACCATAACCTAGGAGAATAGTCCAGAAACAATTGAAGAAGTTATGGATGACCTTCTCAGTGCAGTAATGGCATTGGCCGTAGGTGAAAAAATCAAGGAACACACCTCCCTAATCCATATATGGAGTGACACAGAATATGATGAGTCTGGTCTAATCAGGCTACGAGCCAATGAGATCAAGTCTAACCCTATGGAGATTTTTCAATCCATACACTTGTGAGGATTGTGGTCAGAGACAAGATCTCTCTTCTCCCCTTTGGGGGGGAAAGAACCTGCATTAATTCCATCCTCTCTCCTCTCTTTTTATTTCATGAGGGAGGGGTGTGTCATGTGTACTTACCCTATCGGCCCGACGTAGCTGTATCACCACTTAGAGATACATGGAGGCCTATTTCATAAGAGTGTAAAGTTTATCATTTGAGATGGGGGTTTGATGATGGTCCAACACGGGGATCGGGATCATGCAAAAGGGTTTGGAGTCACCACCTAGGGTTATAGGCCTAGGACCCAGGGGTGTGCCCAATTCCTAAGAAAAGGGCCTAAAAGTGGGTCTAGTCCAATGATTTAAGGTAAGTGTCAGGTTGTAGAATTAGGAAGGTGTTAGGCAACCAATCTACCTGGATCAACCAGTCTTCCTACTAGATGCTTAAGAACGAACATTTTCCATAATTATTCTTATTACGTATGCATGGCTAAGTTATCACACATATATACATTGACTGAATTTAAATAACTATATACACTAAAATAAGGTTAATATAAAGCCTACAATGTGCTAATTCTGTTGAGAAATTATACCTGAGGTCAAGAGGGGTGGACCCCTGGTTGATGGTAGTACGAACTTTCTTGTGGATTCTTCCGGCTCAGGGGAAGATGGTTTTGACCTCTAAATTCCTGTCTCGAGAGATACTGACTGTGATAATATTCGAACAGAGTTTCAACTAGGAATGGTTACTTTCAGATTTGAACTCTGATAGAGCTTCGGGTAGGGAAGGCTATTTTCAGGCTTAGGCTGAGGTGGTATTCTAGTAGAGATTCTGCTAGGGATGGGATACTTCTAGATTTTGGCTGAGGTGGCACTTTGATAAAGCTTCCGCTGGGGATAGGCTAAGGGAGGGCTAGGCTGAGGTGGCACTCAGATAAGGCTTCCACTAGGGATAGGCTATGGGAGGGCTAGGAGGAAACTTTTCTTAAAAAATCTCACTCAAAAAAGATAAAGGATTGAAGAGTCCCGAAGGCCCAAAGAACACTTCGAAGATCCAAAGAACACTTTGGATCTTATGAAGATCTCTCCGAAGACTTGAAAAACCTCAAAGGGGGATGGGAGGAGAGAGGGTAGAGCTCTACTACCATGGGTTGCTCCTAAGAGACTTGGGTTGTTGTTGCATCTAAAACCAAAGGGAGGGGGTATTTATAGAATTTTTAGACCAATAGGTAGGAAAGAGAAAATTCCTTAACCAATGGTAGTAAAAAGTAATTTTTCTAAACCAATGGGGTGAAAATAAGAAATTTTAGACCAATGGGGTGGAGGGTAATTTTCTACAGCCAATGGAGTGAAAGATAATTTTTTAGACAAATAAGGTAAAAAGATTCCTTTTTAGACCAATGGGAGGCCGTGGTGTAGGGTACACTAGTGGGGCAGTGTAGGGTAAACATGTGGGTGAAGGGGAAATTCCTTCTCCTAACCATTCACCAAAAGAGGGATTTTGATCACCAGTGGGGGTATCAAAGGTTTTGGGGGGGGGTGCGGGAGCTTCAAAAGAGGTGATGGATGTCTAGTAGGGGTGCTGGAGCTCCAAGAGGCTGTTAGAGCTCCAAGAGGGGCACTGGAGCTCCAACAAGGGTGTTGGGGCTCAGGTACGGGTGCTGGCGCTTGAACATAGGTGTTGGGGCTCTAATATGGGTGCTGGAACTCAGCCAGGTATGCGACGGGCATAGTCGGGCACATGTGGGGCTTGGTCGGGTGCATACTGGGGCTTGGTTAGATGCACACAAAGCTTGGTCGGGTATATATGGGGCTTAGCCAAGTGCATGCGAGGCTTGGTTGGGTGCACATGGGGCTTGGTTGGGTGCACGCGGGGCTTGGTTGGGTGCATGCAGGGCTTGACCCAATACACATGGGCCTCGTATGGGCGAGGTTTGGGCACTCATGGTAAGGCATGGGTGCTCACATGGGCGGGGTTTGGGAACTCAAGGCAAGGCATGGGTGCTCTCATAGGCGGGGTTTGGGCATTCAAGGCAAGGCATGGGTGCTCATATGGGTGGGGTTTTTAGGAGTGATTATGGAAGATCCGATGGTCAGATTTTGACATATAATATATCGTTGGAATCATAATTCCAAGTACTAAGCATATGTGTGGTCACTTTGATCGGATTCCTTCATATATGGAATGTCATTATTAGACCATTCTTTTCTTTCGCATGGGTTTTCTAAGAATTTTAGGTGAGTATGGAATGCTTCTAGGAATAGTTACCTCAGTCAGTTATCATCTCTATGATCAGAGGTGAAACATCACGTCCATAAGTCATTATAGTCGGGGGAGGGTGATAAAATTGGGTGTCTACAGAATGCCCATCCTTGGCCGAATCCTTTGCCAATAGCTGAAGGGAAAAGAAAAGAATGACCACATTTTGTCACCCAGAGCATGTACTGTCGTCATCTTTCTCATCAATGACGGAGTTGAAAATGCAATAAGTAATATCTCTTAACTATTTTGAAGTTTATGACTTACCTGGGTTACTGATTTTAGGTAAGAAATTCGCTACTCTTCCAATCCTGCAAAAGATGTTAGTACTTGGTTTGGCAATCCTTTCTCATGCCATTCTTAAATTTTAATTTGGAAATTTTTTCTCATGGCAATACGGTTTGGCAATCCTTTTTTATGTCATTCTTGAATTTTGCCAATCATTTTTCATGCCGATTTGGTTTGGCAATCCTTTCTCATGCTGTTCTTGAATTTTAGTTTGGCATTCATTTTTCATGCCGATTTTGTTTGGCAATCCTTTCTCATGCCATTCTTGAATTTTGTTTTTTGGTCTTTGATCTTTGATCTTGAGATTTGATTCTTGACTTGATTTTTTTTAATCTGTAATTCTTTGATTCCTTTTTGGATTTTTGATCTTTGACTCTTGACTCATGATTCTTTTTTTTTTTTTTTGGATTTTTTTATCTTTAATTCTTTGATTCTTTTTCGGATTTTTGGTCTTTGACTCTTGACTCTTGATTCTTGACCTTTGATTTTTTATTTGAAATTTGATCTAAATCTTGATTGGAATTTTGAATTTGATTTTTGAAATTTATTTTTATTTTTTTAATTTTGGGTTTTGATTTTGAACTTTGAAGTTTGATTTTGGATTTTGATTTTTGCATCTTGATTTGAATTTTGGATTTTGATTTTTTTTTTATTTTTTGATTTGATGAATATTTTTTGTTTTGTTATTATTATTATTATTTTTTTATCTTTGATTCTCTTTTCTTATTACTCCTTGCTTTGACCACCTTTTGTGCTTCCCCAGATGGGTGGATTGCTTCTATGAGGGAATAGAATGCCAACCAGACTGCCCAAATTGAGAACCTCATGGAACAGTTGGCGAGTTCGCGGTCGACAGATGATACTATTGCGTCTAGCAACTTGATGACTTCTGTAGATAGCTCCATATATGGCACATATGAGGATGATGATCCCTAGAGATCTGTTCCTATTGTTTCTGCAAAACACAGATGTTAATTTTTTTTTGTTTTTAGGCTTGGCATTTTATTTGGAACGAAAACTTATCTTTTAGCGTTTTAAAAATATTTTATTTATTTATTTATTTATTTTTTGAGTTCATGAGTTTGAATTTTAAAGCACTATTAATTCCACAACTCAAGTCTTCATTAGAATAACTAGAATAACACGAAAATCCAAATATCACTAAGTAATCCATCAAAATGGGAAATGACTTTCCTACCCATGAGACCAAAGAAGGATAGGTGGGCCACAAACTGGGGTTGTGTCACCAAATCGCCTGAGTGTTTTTTTTTACAAGAACTATAGAGATGATGTCACCTTCTTCCTTCAGTTGCTTTATTGCTTCCATAAGGATGGGCAATGCCCCAAGTCCAGGAGTTTGAAGAATATGAAAAATAGATATGCACCTTATGATCTCCACCAATGGATTCCTCCTAATGACAAGCATTCGGTGAAGATCCTGGCAACCCTCAGACGATCAACCTTCCCGTAGTTGACCAATTCCTTCATTTCCTTTTTCCCCCATACTAAGAAGCTTTAGATTTCTTCTTAATAGTCCTTCTTCAAAGATGATTGAACTACTCTACTTTTGGGTGGGGAGACCAACATGTTCAATATGTTCATAGATTCCCATAGTCCTAGTGTCTCAATGTCCAAGATCACATCCAAAGAATCCATTATTTTTTTGGCAACAGACAAAGGAGATAAATGATTTTTTTTCTTTTTTTTCTTTTTAAAAGGTTACTCATTGACTACTAACACAGCCAAACTTTTTACATCTGTTGCATCAAGATTTCTTTTTATTTTTGACCAATCAAGGGTGAGGAATGAACTGGCCTTGATTACTAGTGCCGAGCGGCGACTTTTGGGGGATGAAATTCTGGATAGGAATTTGAAGGACCATAGGTGGATGACATATACCTAATGGCCTTACATGCCAAATGGTGATTCTTGAGGGACACAAGCTATAATGATCTTTTAGGTACCTTGATTATTAATCTAGGAACAAATTTATTGCCTTGAGATTGTTGAGACCGCACTTGCACATGTCAAGTTGCCTACGTATCCCTTGAGAGGAATCAGGTCAAGAGTAGTTCGAGCTATTTACCCTATTAGATATAATATTTCTTAAGTTGATCCAGTTGACCAGTTCGAGTATTTCTTCGTCGTTGAGGTCCATGTGTTTTACAGCCTTACCTGGTGGAATTTCTTTTACAGTGAATGGGCCACCCCAGTTGGGCCTAAATTTTCCTTTTGGGCCATGAATTAGGACTCTTTGTTCTCGAATAACAAGTTCACCCTCTTCTATGTGACAGGGCCTCACATTCTTATTGAAGGCCCTTGCCATTCTCAATTGATATTTTCTTAGCTTGTCTATGGCCTTCTTATGCCTTTCATCCAAAAGGTTGAGCTCTAGCCTTCACTCATTTTCCTCTAGGTAACTGGCCATCCAAAAGTAACTTGAGAGATGGTACCAAAATCTCTTTTCGGTAGTGTTACCTCAACCCCTTATACCAAGGAAAAAGAAGCGGCCTCAGTCGAGGATCATACAGAAGTCTGATATACCCACAAAGCAAGCAACAACTTCGCAGACATCTTCTTCCTTTTTTTTCTTTTTTTCTTTTTTGTTTTTTTTTTCTTGTTTTGTTTTCATTTTTTTTCTTGAAAGGTGGATTTGACATTCTTGTTGATTGCTTCCACTACCCCACTCGGTTAGTGGCCTGTAGGTGACGGATCGGTGCCTCTCGATGCTTTGCCCCAGAAATGGGATCCTTGATTAGAGATTGGTTCATGTAGCTGATAAGTTGCCCCCATCATTTTTCAATCTGAAGGCATCACTTGGAAACAATAAGCTACCTGTTGAGTGGTGAAGGCTGTCTTCTTATGACCTTTTGGGTGCATGTTCATTTGATTGTATCACAATAATACATGATAACAAGGCATGCTCCCTTTTATCATCATCTAGAAATCAACACACATGCATACCCTTCCATCTTTCTTCAAAATTGGTACTATGTTTGCCAACCATTGGGAGTACTTCACCACTTGTAGAAACCCTGCATTCCACTGTTTCATAACTTCTTCTCTAATCTTTTCACTTTATTTTGGACACATTCTTTTGAGCTTTTGCTTGATAGGTTTTACCCTGGGGTAGGTCAGCAAACGATGTTGCATGATGTTGGGGTCTATCACAGGCATATCTTCATAAGACTAGGCAAAGACTTCAGCAAACTCTTTCAAAAGATCGATCATCTACTCTGCTTCTTCATCATCCAGAGTAGTGCCGATTCTTTCCTCTTCAAGGCATTAGTCGATTCCTAGGTTAATAACCTAGGTATCCTCATGGATGGGTTGGGATTTCTTTGGTTTGTATTGTTTTATTAAGTCTTGATACTTATTAAGATCATCATCAAAAAAAGGAGGCAAGTTATACTCGGAATCATAAATTTCATTCATGAAAGGAGTAACAGACTCCACATACACGGACTCTAGACTCTCCTTAAAAGGGGAGGCTGACACGAAATCATAAATGAAAGATTCAACAACAGACTCGACGACTGAATTGATGCTTTTATCAGTGGTATTCAGGCTAGTTGACGCAGTAGCATGAATAAAATTAAAGTTCTCTCCAATGCTTGCCTAGTTCTGGAGCGGCTCAACGGACTGATGGATAAGCAGATGTGGCAATGGACCATCTTCTTCTTCTAGGATGGTCACAGCTATCTCCTCTGTAGTGCTGCACTTGTTCCCTTATTCTTTTAATTCCTTACTTATAAACTGGTTGATCTCTCCCTTACTAGGCTCTCCTCATTGCCACCCAATTCCCCTGTATCAGATGTTCACATAGACTCATCATCCTCGATATTGATTCCTATGGAAATATACCCCTTGATCTGCTCGCCTACTGCTAATGCCATTACTGCTCTTAGAAGATCATCTATAACTCCTCCAACTTCTTTTGGATCCTCCTCTAGAGGTGGGGTTGCCTGAATCAATGGTGTAGGGTTAGTCTCTTGATCTTCCCCTAGAACATTTATTGAATTTGTTAATGAAGCCATCTTTGGAGATTCTATCAATACAAGGATATCCTTCCAACTGTACCCGCCAATCCATCCTTCTTTTGGATTTGATGGTTTGTCTATTGACCCATGGGAATGATGTAAGGGTGATGAGGGATATGGGGTGGGGTGATATGAAAGGGATGTGATGTAGGAAATAAGGTATTCTAATGAAGTCAGTGGATGATAGGATGATAAAGGGGGTCCTGCTTTCTGGTGGTACAATGAGAAGGAGGACAATGGCGACAACCGATGATATGAGGCAGTGAGTTCTTCTTCTGGGGTTGGTGACGAAGGAAGGAAGGTGGGTATCTGATCATCATCTTTTTACTCTTCTTCTGATGGCTCTGCTTTCTTTCTTGACCTTGGTCCTACCTCCCATGACATTTAAGTGATCTCTTCGAGCCCATAGCTTGATGAGTTGAGTGGTGTCACTTTCTATTGATTCTTCTTCTAATACACTGACTATTGTATAATAAAGGAGTGGCTTGGTAATAACATTGGGAGGATGTTTGGCCTCGACTTCAATGGCCCCGTTGTCTATCAAATCCTGGATTGCATGCTAAAGGCACAAGCACCTTTTAGTGGTGTGCCCTTTCTGAGTGTGATAAGCACAATATTCATAGTCCTTATACCAAGGTGGGGGAGGATTACGGATTACTCTTGGAGCTATAGTTCCCATAAGGCCTTGTCTCTTCAATTTCTCATATGCTGCTACCAATGGCATTCCCAATTCTTTGAACTATCTTCTTAGGTGAGGAGCCTTCTGAGTAGGAGCACCTGACTATAACACGAACGGTTGTGACCGTTAGGTGTTCACTAATGATGATGATTGTTGGACCATACCTATCACATTGGTTTCAAGGCTCTTGTCTAGTGCACTCTTGGCATTCTTCCCTATGTCTTGATATTGTGCATCCCTTAGGATCTTGTTCTCAACACATGTTCCAGTGGCTATTAGGGCATTCAAAGTCTGCAGATGTTCATTGTAGAGAACATCGTAATAAGGCTTTGACAAGTTCTCAATCAACATTTTGTGAGGGTAGCGACCAAAAATGGACTTATGCATGTCGATTCTGTCCTCTCTCCTCTCCTTCATCTCTTTCAATGAGGGAGGGGGTGTTCATGTGTGCTTAACCTGTGGGCCCCGCACCGTCGTATCGTCGCTCGGAGATACATGGGGGCTTATTTCACAAGAGTGTAAAATTCATCATTCGAGCGGGGGTTTGATGATGGTCCAATACGGGGATTGGGATCATAAAAATGGTGGTTTGGAGTCACCACCTAGGGTTATAGGCCTAGGACCCTGGGGTGGACCCAATTCCTGAGAAAAGGGCCCAAAATTTGGTCTAGTCTAGAGATTTAGGGTAACTGTCAGGTTATAGAATTGGGATATGCACCCAATCTACCCGGTTCGACCGGTCTTCCTACTAGATGCTTAAGAATGAACATTTTCCACAGTTATACTATTCCACATGCATGGCTAAGTTATCACACATATACATTGACTGAATTTAAACTAGTATATACACTAAAACAAGGTCTATATAGAGTCTACATGATGACAAGTTGGTTGAGAAACTATACCTAAACTTAACCCCTGATTCTGGTTAAGAAGGGTGGGCCCTGATTAGTATCGGCTTGGACTGTCTTTCTGATTCTCTGGCTCAAGGGAAGATGGTCTTGACCGCCAACTTCCTTTCTTAAGAGATGTTGACTGTGATGGTATGCAAATAGAGTTCTAGCTAGGAATGGTTACTTTCAGATATGGATTCAGACAAAGCTTCAGCTAGGGAAGGCTATTTTTGAGCTTAGGATGAGGTGGCACTCCGGCATAGCTTCTGCTGGGGATAGGCTAGGGGAGGGCTAGGCTGAGGTGGCACTCCGGCAGAGCTTCCACTGGGTATAGCAATTTCTAAAAAGATTCCAGGGGCATTCAGACAGAGCTTCCACTATAAACTGCTATTTTTGGAAAGAAACAGATTGACCTAAAAATGGATTGAAGATCCCCGAAGCCTCGAAGAACACTTTGAAGATCCAAGGAGAGCTCTGGATTTTGACAAAGATCTCTTCATAGACTCGAAGAACCACATGAGGGGAGGGATTTCTATTTCTGGTAAAGCTCAAGAACACTTAAAGGGGGAGGCTAGGAACATACTATTTTTGGCAAAAACTAGATTAGACTAAGAACTTGGATTGAAGATCTTCAAAATCCCGAAGAATACTTCGAAGATCCGAACAAGATTTTAGATCTTGGCGAAGATCGCTCTGAAGACCCAAAGAAAATCAAGAGGAGGGGAGGAGGAGAGAGAGTTTCACTGCTATAGAGTGAGGTGGGGTTTTTTGGTCTCCAAAATCTAAAGGAGGGGGTATTTATAGGTTTTTCTGGCCAATGGGAAAGAGGGAACATCTTTATCCAACAGACGAAAGAGGTTTTTTAGACCAAAGTGGGTGAAGAGGGCTTTTATCCAATGGAAAAAAGGGAGAGAGAATCCTTAGCACCGGGCCAATGGAATACCAATCCTGACCATTGACAGTGGTGCCCAAGATTGAGCCAAAGTGCACGGGGCATGGTCAGTATGGGAGGGTAGGTAATGTGTACAAAGTGTGCTAGTAATGGCAATGGTGTGTGGCACATGGTATGCAGGGCAGCACACACATGGGCACGGGTAGGGTTGTAGGTAAACTGGGCTATGGCCAGAGGGGGAGCGGGCTATGGTCAGAGGGGGCGTGTGCTAGGCTAGAAGGGGCATGGGCTATGCCAGAGGGGGTACAGGCTAGGGTCAGAAGGGGTGCGGGCTAGGGCCAGAGGGGCATGGGCTAGGGTTAGAGGGGGCACATGCACCGTTGTGCGGGCTAGCTTGCTGGCCATGCACGGGATCATGGATTTTTTTGTCAATGATCATGAGAGATCTGATGGTCCAATTTTGACGTGCCATATATCATCAGAATAGTATTTTTGAGCACTATCCATCTGTACGATTATGTTGACCAAATTCCTTCATATATAGAAAGTCAAAATTGGACCTTCTTCTCTCTTACGTTGGGTTTTCAGGGTTTTCAAGTAGGGGAATGAATTTGGGGTATTTGGGTAGGTAGGGGATTTTTCTAGGTTTCCCGTAGACTTGCCCGTGTATACGGCATGTATAAAGGAAAATGTAATTTTTCAGGGATGAGCATAAGAGAACTGACGGTCCAATTTTGACATGCCATATATCGTCAAAATCGTATTTCCAAGCACTATCCATCTGTACGGTCTTCTTGACCAGATTCTTTCGTATATAGAATGTTAAAATTGTACCCTCTTCTCTCTTACATGGGGTTTTCCAAGGTTTTAGGTAGGGGAATGCTTCCATCATCATCTCTCTATTGATCGCAAGCCAGAAGTTGCGTCTAAGATCCACATTTCATCATAGTTGGGGGAGGGTGATAAAATTGGGTGTCTATAGAATGCCCCTCTTTGGCCGTGGCCTATGCCAACAGTCGGAGGGCAAAGAAAAGAACTAACACATTTTGTCACCCGAAGCATGTATTACCATCACCTTGCTCATTAATGATGGAGTTGAAAATGCAAAAGGTAATATCTCTTAACTACATTGAAGTTTAGGACTTACCTGAGCCATCGATTTGTAGAAAAAAAATTCGTTGCTCTTCCAATCCTACAAAAGATGTTAGTACTTGATTTTGGATTATCCTTTGTTGGGCTTCACATGTGCTAGTTCATGGAATTTGATCTCTAGGTTGGGTCTTTCGAACCAATCTAGGCTATCTGGGACCAATAGTTACAAGAGAGAAATTCGCTACTCTTCTAATCTTACAACAGACAAAAATATTTGATTCTTGGATTTCCCTTAGCTAGGCTTTACATGAATGTGATCTAAAATTCACCTTCCTTATGAAATTTGATTTGGGTTTTGTATTTTG
The DNA here is from genome assembly GCF_013358625.1 of Macadamia integrifolia. Classification (NCBI taxonomy): domain Eukaryota; kingdom Viridiplantae; phylum Streptophyta; class Magnoliopsida; order Proteales; family Proteaceae; genus Macadamia; species Macadamia integrifolia. The sequence goes on from NW_024868167.1 coordinate 382,942, forward strand.
TGGTAAGAATTTTTGAGCTATACCTAGGAATTGGATTTTTTTTTTTTTTTTTGAATTCTGAACTTTGATTCTAGACTTGATTCTTTTTTTCTTTTTTTCTTTTTTATCTTTGACTCTTTGATTCTT